>NW_026947806.1:0-157685 GCF_034190915.1 Cavia porcellus
GTGTGTGTTACATTACATTCACTAGTAGGAGTGAGAAAAACATCACGTGGTGGTGCGCATTTTATGGGTGTGTGTTACATTACATTCACTACTAGGAGTGAGAAAAACATCACGGGGTGGTGCGCATTGTATGGGTGTGTGTTACATTAGATTCACTAGTAGGAGTGAGAAAAACATCACGGGGTGGTGTGCATTGTATGGGTGTGTGTTACATTAGATTCACTACTAGGAGTGAGAAAAACATCACGGGGTGGTGCGCATTGTATGGGTGTGTGTTACATTACATTCACTACTAGGAGTGACAAAAACATCACGGGGTGGTGCGCATTGTATGGGTGTGTGTTACATAGATTCACTAGTAGGAGTGAGAAAAACATCACGGGGTGGTGCGCATTGTATGGGTGTGTGTTACATTAGATTCACTAGTAGGAGTGAGAAAAACATCACGGGGTGGTGCGCATTGTATGGGTGTGTGTTACATTAGATTCACTAGTAGGAGTGAGAAAAACATCACGGGGTGGTGCGCATTGTATGTGTGTGTGTTACATTACATTCACTACTAGGAGTGAGAAAAACATCACGGGGTGGTGCGCATTGTATGGTTGTGTGTACATTACATTCACTACTAGGAGTGAGAAAAACATCACGGGGTGGTGCGCATTGTATGGGTGTGTGTTACATTACATTCACTAGTAGGAGTGAGAAAAACATCACGCGGTGGTGCGCATTGTATGGGTGTGTGTTACATTACATTCACTAGTAGGAGTGAGAAAAACATCACGGGGTGGTGCGCATTGTATGGGTGTGTGTTACATTACATTCACTAGTAGGAGTGAGAAAAACATCACGGGGTGGTGTGCATTGTATGGGTGTGTGTTACATTACATTCACTAGTAGGAGTGACACAAACATCACGCGGTGGTGCGCATTGTATGGGTGTGTGTTACATTACATTCACTAGTAGGAGTGAGAAAAACATCACGGGGTGGTGCGCATTGTATGGGTGTGTGTTACATTACATTCACTACTAGGAGTGAGAAAAACATCACGGGGTGGTGCGCATTGTATGGGTGTGTGTTACATTACATTCACTACTAGGAGTGAGAACAACATCCCGGGTGGTGCGCATTGTATGGGTGTGTGTTACTTTAGATTCACTAGTAGGAGTGAGAAAAACATCACGGGGTGGTGCGCATTGTATGGGTGTGTGTTACATTACATTCACTAGTAGGAGTGAGAAAAGCATCACGGGGTGGTGCGCATTGTATGGTGTGTGTTACATTACATTCACTAGTAGGAGTGAGAAAAACATCACGGGGTGGTGCGCATTGTATGTGTGTGTGTTACATTAGATTCACTAGTTGGAGTGAGAAAAACATCTCGGGGTGGTGCGCATGGTATGTGTGTGTGTTACATTAGATTCACTAGTAGGAGTGAGAAAAACATCACGGGGTGGTGCCCATTGTATGGGTTGTGTTACATTACATTCACTAGTAGGAGTGAGAAAAACATCACGGGGTGGTGCGCATTGTATGTGTGTGTGTTACATTACATTCACTACTAGGAGTGAGAAAAACATCATCGGGTGGTGCGCATTGTATGGGTGTGTGTTACATTAGATTCACTAGTAGGAGTGAGAAAAACATCACGGGGTGGTGCGCATTGTATGGGTGTGTGTTACATTACATTCACTAGTAGGAGTGAGAAAAACATCACGGGGTGGTGCGCATTGTATGGGTGTGTGTTACATTACATTCACTAGTAGGAGTGAGAAAAACATCACGGGGTGGTGCGCATTGTACGAGTGTGTGTTACATTAGATTCACTAGTAGGAGTGAGAAAACATCACGGGGTGGTGCGCATTTTATGGGTGTGTGTTACATTACATTCACTACTAGGAGTGAGAAAAACATCACGGGGTGGTGCGCATTGTATGTGTGTGTGTTACATTAGATGCACTAGTAGGACTGAGAAAAACATCACGGGGTGGTGCGCAATGTATGGGTGTGTGTTACATTACATTCACTACTAGGAGTGAGAAAAACATCACGGGGTGGTGCGCATTGTATGGGTGTGTGTTACATTACATTCACTAGTAGGAGTGAGAAAAACATCACGGGGTGGTGCGCATTGTATGGGTGTGTGTTACATTACATTCACTAGTAGAGTGAGAAAAACATCAAGGGGTGGTGCGCATTGTATGGGTGTGTGTTACATTACATTCACTAGTAGGAGTGAGAAAAACATCACGGGTGGTGCGCATTGTATGGGTGTGTGTTACATTAGATTCACTAGTAGGAGTGAGAAAAACATCACTGGGTGGTGCGCATTGTATGGGTGTGTGTTACATTAGATTCACTAGTAGGAGTGAGAAAAACATCACGGGGTGGTGCGCATTGTATGGGTGTGTGTTACATTACATCACTAGTAGGAGTGAGAAAAACATCACGGGGTGGTGCGCATTGTATGGGTGTGTGTTACATTAGATTCACTAGTAGGAGTGAGAAAAACATCACGGGGTGGTGCGCATTGTATGGGTGTGTGTTACATTACATTCACTAGTAGGAGTGAGAAAAACATCACGGGGTTGTGCGCATTGTATGGGTGTGTGTTACATTACATTCACTAGTAGGAGTGAGAAAAACATCACGGGGTGGTGCGCATTGTATGGGTGTGTGTTACATTACATTCACTACTAGGAGTGAGAAAAACATCCCGGGGTGGTGCGCATTGTATGGGTGTGTGTTACTTTAGATTCACTAGTAGGAGTGAGAAAAACATCACGGGGTGGTGCGCATTGTATGGGTGTGTGTTACATTACATTCACTAGTAGGAGTGAGAAAAGCATCACGGGGTGGTGCGCATTGTATGGGTGTGTGTTACATTACATTCACTAGTAGGAGTGAGAAAAACATCACGGGGTGGTGCGCATTGTATGTGTGTGTGTTACATTAGATTCACTAGTTGGAGTGAGAAAAACATCTCGGGGTGGTGCGCATGGTATGTGTGTGTGTTACATTAGATTCACTAGTAGGAGTGAGAAAAACATTACGGGGTGGTGCCCATTGTATGGGTTGTGTTACATTACATTCACTAGTAGGAGTGAGAAAAACATCACGGGGTGGTGCGCATTGTATGTGTGTGTGTTACATTACATTCACTACTAGGAGTGAGAAAAACATCATCGGGTGGTGCGCATTGTATGGGTGTGTGTTACATTAGATTCACTAGTAGGAGTGAGAAAAACATCACGGGGTGGTGCGCATTGTATGGGTGTGTGTTACATTACATTCACTAGTAGGAGTGAGAAAAACATCACGGGGTGGTGCGCATTGTATGGGTGTGTGTTACATTACATTCACTAGTAGGAGTGAGAAAAACATCACGGGGTGGTGCGCATTGTATGAGTGGGTGTTACATTAGATTCACTAGTAGGAGTGAGAAAAACATCACGGGGTGGTGCGCATTGTATGGGTGTGTGTTACATTACATTCACTACTAGGAGTGAGAAAAACATCACGGGGTGGTGCGCATTGTATGTGTGTGTGTTACATTAGATGCACTAGTAGGACTGAGAAAAACATCACGCGGTGGTGCGCAATGTATGGGTGTGTGTTACATTACATTCACTACTAGGAGTGAGAAAAACATCACGGGGTGGTGCGCATTGTATGGGTGTGTGTTACATTACATTCACTAGTAGGAGTGAGAAAAACATCACGGGGTGGTGCGCATTGTATGGGTGTGTGTTACATTACATTCACTAGTAGGAGTGAGAAAAACATCACGGGGTGGTGCGCATTGTACGAGTGTGTGTTACATTAGATTCACTAGTAGGAGTGAGAAAAACATCACGGGGTGGTGCGCATTTTATGGGTGTGTGTTACATTACATTCACTACTAGGAGTGAGAAAAACATCACGGGGTGGTGCGCATTGTATGTGTGTGTGTTACATTAGATGCACTAGTAGGACTGAGAAAAACATCACGGGGTGGTGCGCAATGTATGGGTGTGTGTTACATTACATTCACTACTAGGAGTGAGAAAAACATCACGGGGTGGTGCGCATTGTATGGGTGTGTGTTACATTACATTCACTAGTAGGAGTGAGAAAAACATCACGGGGTGGTGCGCATTGTATGGGTGTGTGTTACATTACATTCACTAGTAGGAGTGAGAAAAACATCACGGGGTGGTGCGCATTGTATGGGTGTGTGTTACATTACATTCACTAGTAGGAGTGAGAAAAACATCACGGGGTGGTGCGCATTGTATGGGTGTGTGTTACATTAGATTCACTAGTAGGAGTGAGAAAAACATCACTGGGTGGTGCGCATTGTATGGGTGTGTGTTACATTAGATTCACTAGTAGGAGTGAGAAAAACATCACGGGGTGGTGCGCATTGTATGGGTGTGTGTTACATTACATTCACTAGTAGGAGTGAGAAAAACATCACGGGGTGGTGCGCATTGTATGGGTGTGTGTTACATTAGATTCACTAGTAGGAGTGAGAAAAACATCACGGGGTGGTGCGCATTGTATGGGTGTGTGTTACATTACATTCACTAGTAGGAGTGAGAAAAACATCACGGGGTGGTGCGCATTGTATGGGTGTGTGTTACATTACATTCACTAGTAGGAGTGAGAAAAACATCACGGGGTGGTGCGCATTGTATGGGTGTGTGTTACATTACATTCACTACTAGGAGTGAGAAAAACATCCCGGGGTGGTGCGCATTGTATGGGTGTGTGTTACTTTAGATTCACTAGTAGGAGTGAGAAAAACATCACGGGGTGGTGCGCATTGTATGGGTGTGTGTTACATTACATTCACTAGTAGGAGTGAGAAAAGCATCACGGGGTGGTGCGCATTGTATGGGTGTGTGTTACATTACATTCACTAGTAGGAGTGAGAAAAACATCACGGGGTGGTGCGCATTGTATGTGTGTGTGTTACATTAGATTCACTAGTTGGAGTGAGAAAAACATCTCGGGGTGGTGCGCATGGTATGTGTGTGTGTTACATTAGATTCACTAGTAGGAGTGAGAAAAACATTACGGGGTGGTGCCCATTGTATGGGTTGTGTTACATTACATTCACTAGTAGGAGTGAGAAAAACATCACGGGGTGGTGCGCATTGTATGTGTGTGTGTTACATTACATTCACTACTAGGAGTGAGAAAAACATCATCGGGTGGTGCGCATTGTATGGGTGTGTGTTACATTAGATTCACTAGTAGGAGTGAGAAAAACATCACGGGGTGGTGCGCATTGTATGGGTGTGTGTTACATTACATTCACTAGTAGGAGTGAGAAAAACATCACGGGGTGGTGCGCATTGTATGGGTGTGTGTTACATTACATTCACTAGTAGGAGTGAGAAAAACATTACGGGGTGGTGCGCATTGTATGAGTGGGTGTTACATTAGATTCACTAGTAGGAGTGAGAAAAACATCACGGGGTGGTGCGCATTGTATGGGTGTGTGTTACATTACATTCACTACTAGGAGTGAGAAAAACATCACGGGGTGGTGCGCATTGTATGTGTGTGTGTTACATTAGATGCACTAGTAGTACTGAGAAAAACATCACGCGGTGGTGCGCAATGTATGGGTGTGTGTTACATTACATTCACTACTAGGAGTGAGAAAAACATCACGGGGTGGTGCGCATTGTATGGGTGTGTGTTACATTACATTCACTAGTAGGAGTGAGAAAAACATCACGGGGTGGTGCGCATTGTATGGGTGTGTGTTACATTACATTCACTAGTAGGAGTGAGAAAAACATCACGGGGTGGTGCGCATTGTATGGGTGTGTGTTACATTATATTCACTAGTAGGAGTGAGAAAAACATCACGGGGTGGTGCGCATTGTATGGGTGTGTGTTACATTAGATTCACTAGTAGGAGTGAGAAAAACATCACGGCGTGGTGCGCATTGTATGGGTGTGTGTTACATTAGATTCACTAGTAGGAGTGAGAAAAACATCACGGGGTGGTGCGCATTGTATGGGTGTGTGTTACATTAGATTCACTAGTAGGAGAAAAACATCACGGGGTGGTGCGCATTGTATGGGTGTGTGTTACATTAGATTCACTAGTAGGAGTGAGAAAAACATCACGGGGTGGTGCGCATTGTATGGGTGTGTGTTACATTACATTCACTAGTAGGAGTGAGAAAAACATCACGGGGTGGTGCGCATTTTATGGGTGTGTGTTACATTACATTCACTACTAGGAGTGAGAAAAACATCACGGGGTGGTGCGCATTGTATGGGTGTGTGTTACATTAGATTCACTAGTAGGAGTGAGAAAAACATCACGGGGTGGTGCGCATTGTATGTGTGTGTGTTACATTAGATTCACTACTAGGAGTGAGAAAAACATCACGGGGTGGTGCGCATTGTATGGGTGTGTGTTACATTAGATTCACTACTAGGAGTGAGAAAAACATCACGGGGTGGTGCGCATTGTATGGGTGTGTGTTACATTACATTCACTAGTAGGAGTGAGAAAAACATCACGGGGTGGTGCGCATTGTATGGGTGTGTGTTACATTAGATTCACTAGTAGGAGTGAGAAAAACATCACGGGGTGGTGCGCATTGTATGTGTGTGTGTTACATTAGATTCACTAGTAGGAGTGAGAAAAACATCACGGGGTGGTGCGCATTGTATGGGTGTGTGTTACATTACATTCACTACTAGGAGTGAGAAAAACATCACGGGGTGGTGCGCATTGTATGGGTGTGTGTTACATTACATTCACTACTAGGAGTGAGAAAAACATCACGGGGTGGTGCGCATTGTATGGGTGTGTGTTACATTACATTCACTACTAGGAGTGAGAAAAACATCCCGGGGTGGTGCGCATTGTATGGGTGTGTGTTACTTTAGATTCACTAGTAGGAGTGAGAAAAACATCACGGGGTGGTGCGCATTGTATGGGTGTGTGTTACATTACATTCACTAGTAGGAGTGAGAAAAGCATCACGGGGTGGTGCGCATTGTATGGGTGTGTGTTACATTACATTCACTAGTAGGAGTGAGAAAAACATCACGGGGTGGTGCGCATTGTATGTGTGTGTGTTACATTAGATGCACTAGTAGGACTGAGAAAAACATCACGGGGTGGTGCGCAATGTATGGGTTGTGTTACATTACATTCACTAGTAGGAGTGAGAAAAACATCACGGGGTGGTGCGCATTGTATGTGTGTGTGTTACATTACATTCACTACTAGGAGTGAGAAAAACATCATCGGGTGGTGCGCATTGTATGGGTGTGTGTTACATTAGATTCACTAGTAGGAGTGAGAAAAACATCACGGGGTGGTGCGCATTGTATGGGTGTGTGTTACATTACATTCACTAGTAGGAGTGAGAAAAACATCACGGGGTGGTGCGCATTGTATGGGTGTGTGTTACATTACATTCACTAGTAGGAGTGAGAAAAACATCACGGGGTGGTGCGCATTGTACGAGTGTGTGTTACATTAGATTCACTAGTAGGAGTGAGAAAAACATCACGGGGTGGTGCGCATTTTATGGGTGTGTGTTACATTACATTCACTACTAGGAGTGAGAAAAACATCACGGGGTGGTGCGCATTGTATGTGTGTGTGTTACATTAGATGCACTAGTAGGACTGAGAAAAACATCACGGGGTGGTGCGCAATGTATGGGTGTGTGTTACATTACATTCACTACTAGGAGTGAGAAAAACATCACGGGGTGGTGCGCATTGTATGGGTGTGTGTTACATTACATTCACTAGTAGGAGTGAGAAAAACATCACGGGGTGGTGCGCATTGTATGGGTGTGTGTTACATTACATTCACTAGTAGGAGTGAGAAAAACATCACGGGGTGGTGCGCATTGTATGGGTGTGTGTTACGTTACATTCACTAGTAGGAGTGAGAAAAACATCACGGGGTGGTGCGCATTGTATGGGTGTGTGTTACATTAGATTCACTAGTAGGAGTGAGAAAAACATCACTGGGTGGTGCGCATTGTATGGGTGTGTGTTACATTAGATTCACTAGTAGGAGTGAGAAAAACATCACGGGGTGGTGCGCATTGTATGGGTGTGTGTTACATTAGATTCACTAGTAGGAGTGAGAAAAACATCACGGGGTGGTGCGCATTGTATGGGTGTGTGTTACATTACATTCACTAGTAGGAGTGAGAAAAACATCACGGGGTGGTGCGCATTGTATGGGTGTGTGTTACATTAGATTCACTAGTAGGAGTGAGAAAAACATCACGGGGTGGTGCGCATTGTATGGGTGTGTGTTACATTACATTCACTAGTAGGAGTGAGAAAAACATCACGGGGTGGTGCGCATTGTATGGGTGTGTGTTACATTACATTCACTAGTAGGAGTGAGAAAAACATCACGGGGTGGTGCGCATTGTATGGGTGTGTGTTACATTACATTCACTACTAGGAGTGAGAAAAACATCCCGGGGTGGTGCGCATTGTATGGGTGTGTGTTACTTTAGATTCACTAGTAGGAGTGAGAAAAACATCACGGGGTGGTGCGCATTGTATGGGTGTGTGTTACATTACATTCACTAGTAGGAGTGAGAAAAGCATCACGGGGTGGTGCGCATTGTATGGGTGTGTGTTACATTACATTCACTAGTAGGAGTGAGAAAAACATCACGGGGTGGTGCGCATTGTATGTGTGTGTGTTACATTAGATTCACTAGTTGGAGTGAGAAAAACATCTCGGGGTGGTGCGCATGGTATGTGTGTGTGTTACATTAGATTCACTAGTAGGAGTGAGAAAAACATTACGGGGTGGTGCCCATTGTATGGGTTGTGTTACATTACATTCACTAGTAGGAGTGAGAAAAACATCACGGGGTGGTGCGCATTGTATGTGTGTGTGTTACATTACATTCACTACTAGGAGTGAGAAAAACATCATCGGGTGGTGCGCATTGTATGGGTGTGTGTTACATTAGATTCACTAGTAGGAGTGAGAAAAACATCACGGGGTGGTGCGCATTGTATGGGTGTGTGTTACATTACATTCACTAGTAGGAGTGAGAAAAACATCACGGGGTGGTGCGCATTGTATGGGTGTGTGTTACATTACATTCACTAGTAGGAGTGAGAAAAACATTACGGGGTGGTGCGCATTGTATGAGTGGGTGTTACATTAGATTCACTAGTAGGAGTGAGAAAAACATCACGGGGTGGTGCGCATTGTATGGGTGTGTGTTACATTACATTCACTACTAGGAGTGAGAAAAACATCACGGGGTGGTGCGCATTGTATGTGTGTGTGTTACATTAGATGCACTAGTAGGACTGAGAAAAACATCACGCGGTGGTGCGCAATGTATGGGTGTGTGTTACATTACATTCACTACTAGGAGTGAGAAAAACATCACGGGGTGGTGCGCATTGTATGGGTGTGTGTTACATTACATTCACTAGTAGGAGTGAGAAAAACATCACGGGGTGGTGCGCATTGTATGGGTGTGTGTTACATTACATTCACTAGTAGGAGTGAGAAAAACATCACGGGGTGGTGCGCATTGTATGGGTGTGTGTTACATTATATTCACTAGTAGGAGTGAGAAAAACATCACGGGGTGGTGCGCATTGTATGGGTGTGTGTTACATTAGATTCACTAGTAGGAGTGAGAAAAACATCACGGCGTGGTGCGCATTGTATGGGTGTGTGTTACATTAGATTCACTAGTAGGAGTGAGAAAAACATCACGGGGTGGTGCGCATTGTATGGGTGTGTGTTACATTAGATTCACTAGTAGGAGAAAAACATCACGGGGTGGTGCGCATTGTATGGGTGTGTGTTACATTAGATTCACTAGTAGGAGTGAGAAAAACATCACGGGGTGGTGCGCATTGTATGGGTGTGTGTTACATTACATTCACTAGTAGGAGTGAGAAAAACATCACGGGGTGGTGCGCATTTTATGGGTGTGTGTTACATTACATTCACTACTAGGAGTGAGAAAAACATCACGGGGTGGTGCGCATTGTATGGGTGTGTGTTACATTAGATTCACTAGTAGGAGTGAGAAAAACATCACGGGGTGGTGCGCATTGTATGTGTGTGTGTTACATTAGATTCACTACTAGGAGTGAGAAAAACATCACGGGGTGGTGCGCATTGTATGGGTGTGTGTTACATTAGATTCACTACTAGGAGTGAGAAAAACATCACGGGGTGGTGCGCATTGTATGGGTGTGTGTTACATTACATTCACTAGTAGGAGTGAGAAAAACATCACGGGGTGGTGCGCATTGTATGGGTGTGTGTTACATTAGATTCACTAGTAGGAGTGAGAAAAACATCACGGGGTGGTGCGCATTGTATGTGTGTGTGTTACATTAGATTCACTAGTAGGAGTGAGAAAAACATCACGGGGTGGTGCGCATTGTATGGGTGTGTGTTACATTACATTCACTACTAGGAGTGAGAAAAACATCACGGGGTGGTGCGCATTGTATGGGTGTGTGTTACATTACATTCACTACTAGGAGTGAGAAAAACATCACGGGGTGGTGCGCATTGTATGGGTGTGTGTTACATTACATTCACTACTAGGAGTGAGAAAAACATCCCGGGGTGGTGCGCATTGTATGGGTGTGTGTTACTTTAGATTCACTAGTAGGAGTGAGAAAAACATCACGGGGTGGTGCGCATTGTATGGGTGTGTGTTACATTACATTCACTAGTAGGAGTGAGAAAAGCATCACGGGGTGGTGCGCATTGTATGGGTGTGTGTTACATTACATTCACTAGTAGGAGTGAGAAAAACATCACGGGGTGGTGCGCATTGTATGTGTGTGTGTTACATTAGATGCACTAGTAGGACTGAGAAAAACATCACGGGGTGGTGCGCAATGTATGGGTTGTGTTACATTACATTCACTAGTAGGAGTGAGAAAAACATCACGGGGTGGTGCGCATTGTATGTGTGTGTGTTACATTACATTCACTACTAGGAGTGAGAAAAACATCATCGGGTGGTGCGCATTGTATGGGTGTGTGTTACATTAGATTCACTAGTAGGAGTGAGAAAAACATCACGGGGTGGTGCGCATTGTATGGGTGTGTGTTACATTACATTCACTAGTAGGAGTGAGAAAAACATCACGGGGTGGTGCGCATTGTATGGGTGTGTGTTACATTACATTCACTAGTAGGAGTGAGAAAAACATCACGGGGTGGTGCGCATTGTACGAGTGTGTGTTACATTAGATTCACTAGTAGGAGTGAGAAAAACATCACGGGGTGGTGCGCATTTTATGGGTGTGTGTTACATTACATTCACTACTAGGAGTGAGAAAAACATCACGGGGTGGTGCGCATTGTATGTGTGTGTGTTACATTAGATGCACTAGTAGGACTGAGAAAAACATCACGGGGTGGTGCGCAATGTATGGGTGTGTGTTACATTACATTCACTACTAGGAGTGAGAAAAACATCACGGGGTGGTGCGCATTGTATGGGTGTGTGTTACATTACATTCACTAGTAGGAGTGAGAAAAACATCACGGGGTGGTGCGCATTGTATGGGTGTGTGTTACATTACATTCACTAGTAGGAGTGAGAAAAACATCACGGGGTGGTGCGCATTGTATGGGTGTGTGTTACGTTACATTCACTAGTAGGAGTGAGAAAAACATCACGGGGTGGTGCGCATTGTATGGGTGTGTGTTACATTAGATTCACTAGTAGGAGTGAGAAAAACATCACTGGGTGGTGCGCATTGTATGGGTGTGTGTTACATTAGATTCACTAGTAGGAGTGAGAAAAACATCACGGGGTGGTGCGCATTGTATGGGTGTGTGTTACATTACATTCACTAGTAGGAGTGAGAAAAACATCACGGGGTGGTGCGCATTGTATGGGTGTGTGTTACATTAGATTCACTAGTAGGAGTGAGAAAAACATCACGGGGTGGTGCGCATTGTATGGGTGTGTGTTACATTACATTCACTAGTAGGAGTGAGAAAAACATCACGGGGTGGTGCGCATTGTATGGGTGTGTGTTACATTACATTCACTAGTAGGAGTGAGAAAAACATCACGGGGTGGTGCGCATTGTATGGGTGTGTGTTACATTACATTCACTACTAGGAGTGAGAAAAACATCCCGGGGTGGTGCGCATTGTATGGGTGTGTGTTACTTTAGATTCACTAGTAGGAGTGAGAAAAACATCACGGGGTGGTGCGCATTGTATGGGTGTGTGTTACATTACATTCACTAGTAGGAGTGAGAAAAGCATCACGGGGTGGTGCGCATTGTATGGGTGTGTGTTACATTACATTCACTAGTAGGAGTGAGAAAAACATCACGGGGTGGTGCGCATTGTATGTGTGTGTGTTACATTAGATTCACTAGTTGGAGTGAGAAAAACATCTCGGGGTGGTGCGCATGGTATGTGTGTGTGTTACATTAGATTCACTAGTAGGAGTGAGAAAAACATTACGGGGTGGTGCCCATTGTATGGGTTGTGTTACATTACATTCACTAGTAGGAGTGAGAAAAACATCACGGGGTGGTGCGCATTGTATGTGTGTGTGTTACATTACATTCACTACTAGGAGTGAGAAAAACATCATCGGGTGGTGCGCATTGTATGGGTGTGTGTTACATTAGATTCACTAGTAGGAGTGAGAAAAACATCACGGGGTGGTGCGCATTGTATGGGTGTGTGTTACATTACATTCACTAGTAGGAGTGAGAAAAACATCACGGGGTGGTGCGCATTGTATGGGTGTGTGTTACATTACATTCACTAGTAGGAGTGAGAAAAACATCACGGGGTGGTGCGCATTGTATGAGTGGGTGTTACATTAGATTCACTAGTAGGAGTGAGAAAAACATCACGGGGTGGTGCGCATTGTATGGGTGTGTGTTACATTACATTCACTACTAGGAGTGAGAAAAACATCACGGGGTGGTGCGCATTGTATGTGTGTGTGTTACATTAGATGCACTAGTAGGACTGAGAAAAACATCACGCGGTGGTGCGCAATGTATGGGTGTGTGTTACATTACATTCACTACTAGGAGTGAGAAAAACATCACGGGGTGGTGCGCATTGTATGGGTGTGTGTTACATTACATTCACTAGTAGGAGTGAGAAAAACATCACGGGGTGGTGCGCATTGTATGGGTGTGTGTTACATTACATTCACTAGTAGGAGTGAGAAAAACATCACGGGGTGGTGCGCATTGTATGGGTGTGTGTTACATTATATTCACTAGTAGGAGTGAGAAAAACATCACGGGGTGGTGCGCATTGTATGGGTGTGTGTTACATTAGATTCACTAGTAGGAGTGAGAAAAACATCACGGGGTGGTGCGCATTGTATGGGTGTGTGTTACATTAGATTCACTAGTAGGAGTGAGAAAAACATCACGGGGTGGTGCGCATTGTATGGGTGTGTGTTACATTACATTCACTAGTAGGAGTGAGAAAAACATCACGGGGTGGTGCGCATTGTATGGGTGTGTGTTACATTAGATTCACTAGTAGGAGTGAGAAAAACATCACGGGGTGGTGCGCATTGTATGGGTGTGTGTTACATTAGATTCACTAGTAGGAGTGAGAAAAACATCACGGGGTGGTGCGCATTGTATGGGTGTGTGTTACATTAGATTCACTAGTAGGAGTGAGAAAAACATCACGGGGTGGTGCGCATTGTATGGGTGTGTGTTACATTAGATTCACTAGTAGGAGTGAGAAAAACATCACGGGGTGGTGCGCATTGTATGGGTGTGTGTTACATTACATTCACTAGTAGGAGTGAGAAAAACATCACGTGGTGGTGCGCATTTTATGGGTGTGTGTTACATTACATTCACTACTAGGAGTGAGAAAAACATCACGGGGTGGTGCGCATTGTATGGGTGTGTGTTACATTAGATTCACTAGTAGGAGTGAGAAAAACATCACGGGGTGGTGTGCATTGTATGGGTGTGTGTTACATTAGATTCACTACTAGGAGTGAGAAAAACATCACGGGGTGGTGCGCATTGTATGGGTGTGTGTTACATTACATTCACTACTAGGAGTGACAAAAACATCACGGGGTGGTGCGCATTGTATGGGTGTGTGTTACATTACATTCACTAGTAGGAGTGAGAAAAACATCACGGGGTGGTGCGCATTGTATGGGTGTGTGTTACATTAGATTCACTAGTAGGAGTGAGAAAAACATCACGGGGTGGTGCGCATTGTATGTGTGTGTGTTACATTAGATTCACTAGTAGGAGTGAGAAAAACATCACGGGGTGGTGCGCATTGTATGGGTGTGTGTTACATTACATTCACTACTAGGAGTGAGAAAAACATCACGGGGTGGTGCGCATTGTATGGTTGTGTGTTACATTACATTCACTACTAGGAGTGAGAAAAACATCACGGGGTGGTGCGCATTGTATGGGTGTGTGTTACATTACATTCACTAGTAGGAGTGAGAAAAACATCACGCGGTGGTGCGCATTGTATGGGTGTGTGTTACATTACATTCACTAGTAGGAGTGAGAAAAACATCACGGGGTGGTGCGCATTGTATGGGTGTGTGTTACATTACATTCACTAGTAGGAGTGAGAAACACATCACGGGGTGGTGTGCATTGTATGGGTGTGTGTTACATTACATTCACTAGTAGGAGTGACACAAACATCACGCGGTGGTGCGCATTGTATGGGTGTGTGTTACATTACATTCACTAGTAGGAGTGAGAAAAACATCACGGGGTGGTGCGCATTGTATGGGTGTGTGTTACATTACATTCACTACTAGGAGTGAGAAAAACATCACGGGGTGGTGCGCATTGTATGGGTGTGTGTTACATTACATTCACTACTAGGAGTGAGAACAACATCCCGGGGTGGTGCGCATTGTATGGGTGTGTGTTACTTTAGATTCACTAGTAGGAGTGAGAAAAACATCACGGGGTGGTGCGCATTGTATGGGTGTGTGTTACATTACATTCACTAGTAGGAGTGAGAAAAGCATCACGGGGTGGTGCGCATTGTATGGGTGTGTGTTACATTACATTCACTAGTAGGAGTGAGAAAAACATCACGGGGTGGTGCGCATTGTATGTGTGTGTGTTACATTAGATTCACTAGTTGGAGTGAGAAAAACATCTCGGGGTGGTGCGCATGGTATGTGTGTGTGTTACATTAGATTCACTAGTAGGAGTGAGAAAAACATCACGGGGTGGTGCGCATTGTATGTGTGTGTGTTACATTAGATTCACTAGTAGGAGTGAGAAAAACATCACGGGGTGGTGCGCATTGTATGGGTGTGTGTTACATTACATTCACTACTAGGAGTGAGAAAAACATCACGGGGTGGTGCGCATTGTATGGTTGTGTGTTACATTACATTCACTACTAGGAGTGAGAAAAACATCACGGGGTGGTGCGCATTGTATGGGTGTGTGTTACATTACATTCACTAGTAGGAGTGAGAAAAACATCACGCGGTGGTGCGCATTGTATGGGTGTGTGTTACATTACATTCACTAGTAGGAGTGAGAAAAACATCACGGGGTGGTGCGCATTGTATGGGTGTGTGTTACATTACATTCACTAGTAGGAGTGAGAAAAACATCACGGGGTGGTGTGCATTGTATGGGTGTGTGTTACATTACATTCACTAGTAGGAGTGACACAAACATCACGCGGTGGTGCGCATTGTATGGGTGTGTGTTACATTACATTCACTAGTAGGAGTGAGAAAAACATCACGGGGTGGTGCGCATTGTATGGGTGTGTGTTACATTACATTCACTACTAGGAGTGAGAAAAACATCACGGGGTGGTGCGCATTGTATGGGTGTGTGTTACATTACATTCACTACTAGGAGTGAGAACAACATCCCGGGGTGGTGCGCATTGTATGGGTGTGTGTTACTTTAGATTCACTAGTAGGAGTGAGAAAAACATCACGGGGTGGTGCGCATTGTATGGGTGTGTGTTACATTACATTCACTAGTAGGAGTGAGAAAAGCATCACGGGGTGGTGCGCATTGTATGGGTGTGTGTTACATTACATTCACTAGTAGGAGTGAGAAAAACATCACGGGGTGGTGCGCATTGTATGTGTGTGTGTTACATTAGATTCACTAGTTGGAGTGAGAAAAACATCTCGGGGTGGTGCGCATGGTATGTGTGTGTGTTACATTAGATTCACTAGTAGGAGTGAGAAAAACATCACGGGGTGGTGCCCATTGTATGGGTTGTGTTACATTACATTCACTAGTAGGAGTGAGAAAAACATCACGGGGTGGTGCGCATTGTATGTGTGTGTGTTACATTACATTCACTACTAGGAGTGAGAAAAACATCATCGGGTGGTGCGCATTGTATGGGTGTGTGTTACATTAGATTCACTAGTAGGAGTGAGAAAAACATCACGGGGTGGTGCGCATTGTATGGGTGTGTGTTACATTACATTCACTAGTAGGAGTGAGAAAAACATCACGGGGTGGTGCGCATTGTATGGGTGTGTGTTACATTACATTCACTAGTAGGAGTGAGAAAAACATCACGGGGTGGTGCGCATTGTACGAGTGTGTGTTACATTAGATTCACTAGTAGGAGTGAGAAAAACATCACGGGGTGGTGCGCATTTTATGGGTGTGTGTTACATTACATTCACTACTAGGAGTGAGAAAAACATCACGGGGTGGTGCGCATTGTATGTGTGTGTGTTACATTAGATGCACTAGTAGGACTGAGAAAAACATCACGGGGTGGTGCGCAATGTATGGGTGTGTGTTACATTACATTCACTACTAGGAGTGAGAAAAACATCACGGGGTGGTGCGCATTGTATGGGTGTGTGTTACATTACATTCACTAGTAGGAGTGAGAAAAACATCACGGGGTGGTGCGCATTGTATGGGTGTGTGTTACATTACATTCACTAGTAGGAGTGAGAAAAACATCAAGGGGTGGTGCGCATTGTATGGGTGTGTGTTACATTACATTCACTAGTAGGAGTGAGAAAAACATCACGGGGTGGTGCGCATTGTATGGGTGTGTGTTACATTAGATTCACTAGTAGGAGTGAGAAAAACATCACTGGGTGGTGCGCATTGTATGGGTGTGTGTTACATTAGATTCACTAGTAGGAGTGAGAAAAACATCACGGGGTGGTGCGCATTGTATGGGTGTGTGTTACATTACATTCACTAGTAGGAGTGAGAAAAACATCACGGGGTGGTGCGCATTGTATGGGTGTGTGTTACATTAGATTCACTAGTAGGAGTGAGAAAAACATCACGGGGTGGTGCGCATTGTATGGGTGTGTGTTACATTACATTCACTAGTAGGAGTGAGAAAAACATCACGGGGTTGTGCGCATTGTATGGGTGTGTGTTACATTACATTCACTAGTAGGAGTGAGAAAAACATCACGGGGTGGTGCGCATTGTATGGGTGTGTGTTACATTACATTCACTACTAGGAGTGAGAAAAACATCCCGGGGTGGTGCGCATTGTATGGGTGTGTGTTACTTTAGATTCACTAGTAGGAGTGAGAAAAACATCACGGGGTGGTGCGCATTGTATGGGTGTGTGTTACATTACATTCACTAGTAGGAGTGAGAAAAGCATCACGGGGTGGTGCGCATTGTATGGGTGTGTGTTACATTACATTCACTAGTAGGAGTGAGAAAAACATCACGGGGTGGTGCGCATTGTATGTGTGTGTGTTACATTAGATTCACTAGTTGGAGTGAGAAAAACATCTCGGGGTGGTGCGCATGGTATGTGTGTGTGTTACATTAGATTCACTAGTAGGAGTGAGAAAAACATTACGGGGTGGTGCCCATTGTATGGGTTGTGTTACATTACATTCACTAGTAGGAGTGAGAAAAACATCACGGGGTGGTGCGCATTGTATGTGTGTGTGTTACATTACATTCACTACTAGGAGTGAGAAAAACATCATCGGGTGGTGCGCATTGTATGGGTGTGTGTTACATTAGATTCACTAGTAGGAGTGAGAAAAACATCACGGGGTGGTGCGCATTGTATGGGTGTGTGTTACATTACATTCACTAGTAGGAGTGAGAAAAACATCACGGGATGGTGCGCATTGTATGGGTGTGTGTTACATTACATTCACTAGTAGGAGTGAGAAAAACATCACGGGGTGGTGCGCATTGTATGAGTGGGTGTTACATTAGATTCACTAGTAGGAGTGAGAAAAACATCACGGGGTGGTGCGCATTGTATGGGTGTGTGTTACATTACATTCACTACTAGGAGTGAGAAAAACATCACGGGGTGGTGCGCATTGTATGTGTGTGTGTTACATTAGATGCACTAGTAGGACTGAGAAAAACATCACGCGGTGGTGCGCAATGTATGGGTGTGTGTTACATTACATTCACTACTAGGAGTGAGAAAAACATCACGGGGTGGTGCGCATTGTATGGGTGTGTGTTACATTACATTCACTAGTAGGAGTGAGAAAAACATCACGGGGTGGTGCGCATTGCATGGGTGTGTGTTACATTACATTCACTAGTAGGAGTGAGAAAAACATCACGGGGTGGTGCGCATTGCATGGGTGTGTGTTACATTACATTCACTAGTAGGAGTGAGAAAAACATCACGGGGTGGTGCGCATTGTATGGGTGTGTGTTACATTACATTCACTAGTAGGAGTGAGAAAAACATCACGGGGTGGTGCGCATTGTATGGGTGTGTGTTACATTAGATTCACTAGTAGGAGTGAGAAAAACATCACGGGGTGGTGCGCATTGTATGGGTGTGTGTTACATTACATTCACTAGTAGGAGTGAGAAAAACATCACGGGGTGGTGCGCATTGTATGGGTGTGTGTTACATTAGATTCACTAGTAGGAGTGAGAAAAACATCACGGGGTGGTGCGCATTGTATGGGTGTGTGTTACATTAGATTCACTAGTAGGAGTGAGAAAAACATCACGGGGTGGTGCGCATTGTATGGGTGTGTGTTACATTAGATTCACTAGTAGGAGTGAGAAAAACATCACGGGGTGGTGCGCATTGTATGGGTGTGTGTTACATTAGATTCACTAGTAGGAGTGAGAAAAACATCACGGGGTGGTGCGCATTGTATGGGTGTGTGTTACATTACATTCACTAGTAGGAGTGAGAAAAACATCACGTGGTGGTGCGCATTTTATGGGTGTGTGTTACATTACATTCACTACTAGGAGTGAGAAAAACATCACGGGGTGGTGCGCATTGTATGGGTGTGTGTTACATTAGATTCACTAGTAGGAGTGAGAAAAACATCACGGGGTGGTGTGCATTGTATGTGTGTGTGTTACATTAGATTCACTACTAGGAGTGAGAAAAACATCACGGGGTGGTGCGCATTGTATGGGTGTGTGTTACATTACATTCACTACTAGGAGTGAGAAAAACATCACGGGGTGGTGCGCATTGTATGGGTGTGTGTTACATTACATTCACTAGTAGGAGTGAGAAAAACATCACGGGGTGGTGTGCATTGTATGGGTGTGTGTTACATTACATTCACTAGTAGGAGTGAGACAAACATCACGCGGTGGTGCGCATTGTATGGGTGTGTGTTACATTACATTCACTAGTAGGAGTGAGAAAAACATCACGGGGTGGTGCGCATTGTATGGGTGTGTGTTACATTACATTCACTACTAGGAGTGAGAAAAACATCACGGGGTGGTGCGCATTGTATGTGTGTGTGTTACATTAGATTCACTAGTAGGAGTGAGAAAAACATCACGGGGTGGTGCGCATTGTATGGGTGTGTGTTACATTACATTCACTAGTAGGATTGAGAAAAACATCACGGGGTGGTGCGCATTGTATGGGTGTGTGTTACATTACATTCACTAGTGGGAGTGAGAAAAACATCACGGGGTGATGCGCATTGTATGGGTGTTTGTTACATTAGATTCACTAGTGGGAGTGAGAAAAACATCACGGGGTGGTGCGCATTGTATGGGTGTGTGTTACATTAGATTCACTAGTGGGAGTGAGAAAAACATCACGGGGTGGTGCGCATTGTATGGGTGTGTGTTACATTAGATTCACTAGTGGGAGTGAGAAAAACATCACGGGGTGGTGCGCATTGTATGGGTGTGTGTTACATTAGATTCACTAGTAGGAGTGAGAAAAACATCACGGGGTGGTGCGCATTGTATGTGTGTGTGTTACATTAGATTCACTACTAGGAGTGAGAAAAACATCACGGGGTGGTGCGCATTGTATGGGTGTGTGTTACATTACATTCACTAGTAGGAGTGAGAAAAACATCACGGGGTGGTGCGCATTGTATGGGTGTGTGTTACATTACATTCACTAGTAGGAGTGAGAAAAACATCACGGGGCGGTGCGCATTGTATGGGTGTGTGTTACATTAGATTCACTAGTAGGAGTGAGAAAAACATCACGGGGCGGTGCGCATTGTATGTGTGTGTGTTACATTAGATTCACTAGTAGGAGTGAGAAAAACATCACGGGGTGGTGCGCATTGTATGTCTGTGTGTTACATTACATTCACTACTAGGAGTGAGAAAAACATCACGGGGTGGTGCGCAATGTATGGGTGTGTGTTACATTACATTCACTAGTAGGAGTGAAAAACATCACGGGGTGGTGCGCATTGTATGGGTGTGTGTTACATTACATTCACTAGTAGGAGTGAGAAAAACATCACGGGGTGGTGCGCATTGTATGGTTGTGTGTTAGATTACATTCACTACTAGGAGTGAGAAAAACATCACGGGGTGGTGCGCATTGTATGGGTGTGTGTTACATTACATTCACTAGTAGGAGTGAGAAAAACATCACGCGGTGGTGCGCATTGTATGGGTGTGTGTTACATTACATTCACTAGTAGGAGTGAGAAAAACATCACGGGGTGGTGTGCATTGTATGGGTGTGTGTTACATTACATTCACTAGTAGGAGTGAGAAAAACATCACGGGGTGGTGCGCATTGTATGGGTGTGTGTTACATTACATTCACTATTAGGAGTGAGAAAAACATCACGGGGTGGTGCGCATTGTATGGGTGTGTGTTACATTACATTCACTATTAGGAGTGAGAAAAACATCACGGGGTGGTGCGCATTGTATGGGTGTGTGTTACATTACATTCACTAGTAGGAGTGAGAAAAACATCACGGGGTGGTGCGCATTGTATCGGTGTGTGTTACATTACATTCACTACTAGGAGTGAGAAAAACATCACGGGGTGGTGCGCATTGTATGGGTGTGTGTTACATTACATTCACTACTAGGAGTGAGAAAAACATCACGGTGTGGTGCGCATTGTATGGGTGTGTGTTACATTACATTCACTACTAAGAGTGAGAAAAACATCACGGGGTGGTGCGCATTGTATGGGTGTGTGTTACATTACATTCACTAGGAGTGAGAAAAACATCACGGGGTGGTGCGCATTGTATGGGTGTGTGTTACATTAGATTCACTAGTGGGAGTGAGAAAAACATCACGGGGTGGTGCGCATTGTATGGGTGTGTGTTACATTACATTCACTAGTGGGATTGAGAAAAACATCACGGGGTGGTGCGCATTGTATGGGTGTGTGTTACTTTACATTCACTAGTGGGAGTGAGAAAAACATCACGGGGTGGTGCGCATTGTATGGGTGTGTGTTACATTAGATTCACTAGTGGGAGTGAGAAAAACATCACGGGGTGGTGCGCATTGTATGGGTGTGTGTTACATTAGATTCATAGTGGGAGTGAGAAAAACATCACGGGGTGGTGCGCATTGTATGGGTGTGTGTTACATTAGATTCACTAGTGGGAGTGAGAAAAACATCACGGGGTGGTGCGCATTGTATGGGTGTGTGTTACATTAGATTCACTAGTAGGAGTGAGAAAAACATCACGGGGTGGTGCGCATTGTATGGGTGTGTGTTACATTAGATTCACTAGTAGGAGTGAGAAAAACATCACGGGGTGGTGCGCATTGTATGGGTGTGTGTTACATTAGATTCACTAGTAGGAGTGAGAAAAACATCACGGGGTGGTGCGCATTGTATGGGTGTGTGTTACATTAGATTCACTAGTAGGAGTGAGAAAAACATCACGGGGTGGTGCGCATTGTATGGGTGTGTGTTAGGGTTAGGGTTACATTCACTAGTAGGAGTGAGAAAAACATCACGGGGTGGTGCGCATTGTATGGGTGTGTGTTACATTACATTCACTAGTAGGAGTGAGAAAAACATCACGGGGTGGTGCGCATTGTATGGGTGTGTGTTACATTACATTCACTAGCAGGAGTGAGAAAAACATCACGGGGTGGTGCGCATTGTATGGGTGTGTGTTACATTACATTCACTAGCAGGAGTGAGAAAAACATCACGGGGTGGTGCGCATTGTATGGGTGTGTGTTACATTAGATTCACTAGCAGGAGTGAGAAAAACATCACGGGGTGGTGCGCATTGTATGGGTGTGTGTTACATTAGATTCACTAGCAGGAGTGAGAAAAACATCACGGGGTGGTGCGCATTGTATGGGTGTGTGTTACATTACATTCACTACTAGGAGTGAGAAAAACATCACGGGGTGGTGCGCATTGTATGGGTGTGTGTTACATTACATTCACTAGTAGGAGTGAGAAAAACATCACGGGGTGGTGCGCATTGTATGGGTGTGTGTTACATTACATTCACTAGTAGGAGTGAGAAAAACATCACGGGGTGGTGCGCATTGTATGGGTGTGTGTTACATTAGATTCACTAGTAGGAGTGAGAAAAACATCACGGCGTGGTGCGCATTGTATGGGTGTGTGTTACATTAGATTCACTAGTGGGAGTGAGAAAAACATCACGGGGTGGTGCGCATTGTATGGGTGTGTGTTACATTAGATTCACTAGTAGGAGTGAGAAAAACATCACGGAGTGGTGCGCATTGTATGTGTGTGTGTTACATTAGATTCACTACTAGGAGTGAGAAAAACATCACGGGGTGGTGCGCATTGTATGGGTGTGTGTTACATTAGATTCACTACCAGGAGTGAGAAAAACATCACGGGGTGGTGCGCATTGTATGGGTGTGTGTTACATTACATTCACTACTAGGAGTGAGAAAAACATCACGGGGTGGTGCGCATTGTATGGGTGTGTGTTACATTACATTCACTACTAGAGTGAGAAAAACATCACGTGGTGGTGCGCATTGTATGGGTGTGTGTTACATTACTTTCACTAGTAGGAGTGAGAAAAACATCACGGGGTGGTGCGCATTGTATGGGTGTGTGTTACATTAGATTCATAGTGAGAGTGAGAAAAACATCACGGGGTGGTGCGCATTGTATGGGTGTGTGTTACATTAGATTCACTAGTGGGAGTGAGAAAAACATCACGGGGTGGTGCGCATTGTATGGGTGTGTGTTACATTAGATTCACTAGTGGGAGTGAGAAAAACATCACGGGGTGGTGCGCATTGTATGGGTGTGTGTTACATTTGATTCACTAGTAGGAGTGAGAAAAACATCACGGGGTGGTGCGCATTGTATGGGTGTGTGTTACATTACATTCACTAGTAGGAGTGAGAAAAACATCACGGGGTGGTGCGCATTGTATGGGTGTGTGTTACATTAGATTCACTAGTAGGAGTGAGAAAAACATCACGGGGTGGTGCGCATTGTATGGGTGTGTGTTACATTACATTCACTAGTAGGAGTGAGAAAAACATCACGGGGTGGTGCGCATTGTATGGGTGTGTGTTACATTACATTCACTAGTAGGAGTGAGAAAAACATCACGGGGTGGTGCGCATTGTATGGGTGTGTGTTACATTACATTCACTAGTAGGAGTGAGAAAAACATCACGGGGTGGTGCGCATTGTATGGGTGTGTGTTACATTACATTCACTAGCAGGAGTGAGAAAAACATCACGGGGTGGTGCGCATTGTATGGGTGTGTGTTACATTACATTCACTAGCAGGAGTGAGAAAAACATCACGGGGTGGTGCGCATTGTATGGGTGTGTGTTACATTAGATTCACTAGCAGGAGTGAGAAAAACATCACGGGGTGGTGCGCATTGTATGGGTGTGTGTTACATTAGATTCACTAGCAGGAGTGAGAAAAACATCACGGGGTGGTGCGCATTGTATGGGTGTGTGTTACATTACATTCACTACTAGGAGTGAGAAAAACATCACGGGGTGGTGCGCATTGTATGGGTGTGTGTTACATTACATTCACTAGTAGGAGTGAGAAAAACATCACGGGGTGGTGCGCATTGTATGGGTGTGTGTTACATTACATTCACTAGTAGGAGTGAGAAAAACATCACGGGGTGGTGCGCATTGTATGGGTGTGTGTTACATTAGATTCACTAGTAGGAGTGAGAAAAACATCACGGCGTGGTGCGCATTGTATGGGTGTGTGTTACATTAGATTCACTAGTAGGAGTGAGAAAAACATCACGGGGTGGTGCGCATTGTATGTGTGTGTGTTACATTACATTCACTAGTAGGAGTGAGAAAAACATCACGGGGTGGTGCGCATTGTATGGATGTGTGTTACATTACATTCACTACTAGGAGTGAGAAAAACATCACGGGGTGGTGCGCATTGTATGGGTGTGTGTTACATTACATTCACTAGTAGGAGTGAAAAACATCACGGGGTGGTGCGCATTGTATGGGTGTGTGTTACATTACATTCACTAGTAGGAGTGAGAAAAACATCACGGGGTGGTGCGCATTGTATGGGTGTGTGTTACATTACATTCACTAGTAGGAGTGAGAAAAACATCACGGGGTGGTGCGCATTGTATGGGTGTGTGTTACATTAGATTCACTAGTAGGAGTGAGAAAAACATCACGGGGTGGTGCGCATTGTATGGGTGTGTGTTACATTAGATTCACTAGTAGGAGTGAGAAAAACATCACGGGGTGGTGCGCATTGTATGGGTGTGTGTTACATTAGATTCACTAGTAGGAGTGAGAAAAACATCACGGGGTGGTGCGCATTGTATGGGTGTGTGTTACATTAGATTCACTAGTAGGAGTGAGAAAAACATCACGGGGTGGTGCGCATTGTATGGGTGTGTGTTACATTACATTCACTAGTAGGAGTGAGAAAAACATCACGGGGTGGTGCGCATTGTATGGGTGTGTGTTACATTACATTCACTAGTAGGAGTGAGAAAAACATCACGGGGTGGTGCGCATTGTATGGGTGTGTGTTACATTACATTCACTAGTAGGAGTGAGAAAAACATCACGGGGTGGTGCGCATTGTATGGGTGTGTGTTACATTACATTCACTAGCAGGAGTGAGAAAAACATCACGGGGTGGTGCGCAATGTATGGGTGTGTGTTACATTAGATTCACTAGCAGGAGTGAGAAAAACATCACGGGGTGGTGCGCATTGTATGGGTGTGTGTTACATTACATTCACTAGCAGGAGTGAGAAAAACATCACGGGGTGGTGCGCATTGTATGGGTGTGTGTTACATTACATTCACTAGCAGGAGTGAGAAAAACATCACGGGGTGGTGCGCATTGTATGGGTGTGTGTTACATTACATTCACTAGCAGGAGTGAGAAAAACATCACGGGGTGGTGCGCATTGTATGGGTGTGTGTTACATTACATTCACTACTAGGAGTGAGAAAAACATCACGGGGTGGTGCGGATTGTATGGTTGTGTGTTACATTACATTCACTACTAGGAGTGAGAAAAACATCACGGGGTGGTGCGCATTGTATGGGTGTGTGTTACATTACATTCACTAGTAGGAGTGAGAAAAACATCACGCGGTGGTGCGCATTGTATGGGTGTGTGTTACATTACATTCACTAGTAAGAGTGAGAAAAACATCACGGGGTGGTGCGCATTGTATGGGTGTGTGTTACATTACATTCACTATTAGGAGTGAGAAAAACATCACGGGGTGGTGCGCTTTGTATGGGTGTGTGTTACATTACATTCACTACTAGGAGTGAGAAAAACATCACGGGGTGGTGCGCATTGTATGGGTGTGTGTTACATTACATTCACTACTAGGAGTGAGAAAAACATCACGGGGTGGTGCGCATTGTATGGGTGTGTGTTACATTACATTCACTACTAGGAGTGAGAAAAACATCACGGGGTGGTGCGCATTGTATGGGTGTGTGTTACATTACATTCACTACTAGGAGTGAGAAAAACATCACGGGGTGGTGCGCATTGTATGTGTGTGTGTTACATTAGATTCACTAGTAGGAGTGAGAAAAACATCACGGGGTGGTGCGCATTGTATGGGTGTGTGTTACATTACATTCACTAGTAGGATTGAGAAAAACATCACGGGGTGGTGCGCATTGTATGGGTGTGTGTTACATTACATTCACTAGTGGGAGTGAGAAAAACATCACGGGGTGGTGCGCATTGTATGGGTGTGTGTTACATTAGATTCACTAGTGGGAGTGAGAAAAACATCACGGGGTGGTGCGCATTGTATGGGTGTGTGTTACATTAGATTCACTAGTGGGAGTGAGAAAAACATCACGGGGTGGTGCGCATTGTATGGGTGTGTGTTACATTAGATTCACTTGTGGGAGTGAGAAAAACATCACGTGGTGGTGCGCATTGTATGGGTGTGTGTTACATTAGATTCACTAGTAGGAGTGAGAAAAACATCACGCGGTGGTGCGCATTGTATGGGTGTGTGTTACATTAGATTCACTAGTAGGAGTGAGAAAAACATCACGGGGTGGTGCGCATTGTATGGGTGTGTGTTACATTAGATTCACTAGTAGGAGTGAGAAAAACATCACGGGGTGGTGCGCATTTTTTGGGTGTGTGTTACATTAGATTCACTAGTAGGAGTGAGAAAAACATCACGGGGTGGTGCGCATTGTATGGGTGTGTGTTACATTAGATTCACTAGTAGGAGTGAGAAAAACATCACGGGGTGGTGCGCATTGTATGGGTTTGTGTTACATTACATTCACTAGTAGGAGTGAGAAAAACATCACGGGGTGCTGCGCATTGTATGGGTGTGTGTTACATTACATTCACTAGTAGGAGTGAGAAAAACATCACGGGGTGGTGCGCATTGTATGGGTGTGTGTTACATTACATTCACTAGCAGGAGTGAGAAAAACATCACGGGGTGGTGCGCAATGTATGGGTGTGTGTTACATTACATTCACTAGCAGGAGTGAGAAAAACATCACGGGGTGGTGCGCATTGTATGGGTGTGTGTTACATTACATTCACTAGCAGGAGTGAGAAAAACATCACGGGGTGGTGCGCATTGTATGGGTGTGTGTTACATTAGATTCACTAGCAGGAGTGAGAAAAACATCACGGGGTGGTGCGCATTGTATGGGTGTGTGTTACATTAGATTCACTAGCAGGAGTGAGAAAAACATCACGGGGTGGTGCGCATTGTATGGGTGTGTGTTACATTAGATTCACTAGCAGGAGTGAGAAAAACATCACGGGGTGGTGCGCATTGTATGGGTGTGTGTTACATTACATTTACTACTAGGAGTGAGAAAAACATCACGGGGTGGTGCGCATTGTATGGGTGTGTGTTACATTACATTCACTAGTAGGAGTGAGAAAAACATCACGGGGTGGTGCGCATTGTATGGGTGTGTGTTACATTACATTCACTAGTAGGAGTGACAAAAACATCACGGGGTGGTGCGCATTGTATGGGTGTGTGTTACATTACATTCACTAGTAGGAGTGAGAAAAACATCACGGGGTGGTGCGCATTGTATGGGTGTGTGTTACATTACATTCACTAGTAGGAGTGAGAAAAACATCACGGGGTGGTGCGCATTTTTTGGGTGTGTGTTACATTAGATTCACTAGTAGGAGTGAGAAAAACATCACGGGGTGGTGCGCATTGTATGGGTGTGTGTTACATTAGATTCACTAGTAGGAGTGAGAAAAACATCACGGGGTGGTGCGCATTGTATGGGTTTGTGTTACATTACATTCACTAGTAGGAGTGAGAAAAACATCACGGGGTGCTGCGCATTGTATGGGTGTGTGTTACATTACATTCACTAGTAGGAGTGAGAAAAACATCACGGGGTGGTGCGCATTGTATGGGTGTGTGTTACATTACATTCACTAGTAGGAGTGAGAAAAACATCACGGGGTGGTGCGCAATGTATGGGTGTGTGTTACATTACATTCACTAGCAGGAGTGAGAAAAACATCACGGGGTGGTGCGCATTGTATGGGTGTGTGTTACATTACATTCACTAGCAGGAGTGAGAAAAACATCACGGGGTGGTGCGCATTGTATGGGTGTGTGTTACATTAGATTCACTAGCAGGAGTGAGAAAAACATCACGGGGTGGTGCGCATTGTATGGGTGTGTGTTACATTAGATTCACTAGCAGGAGTGAGAAAAACATCACGGGGTGGTGCGCATTGTATGGGTGTGTGTTACATTAGATTCACTAGCAGGAGTGAGAAAAACATCACGGGGTGGTGCGCATTGTATGGGTGTGTGTTACATTAGATTCACTAGCAGGAGTGAGAAAAACATCACGGGGTGGTGCGCATTGTATGGGTGTGTGTTACATTACATTTACTACTAGGAGTGAGAAAAACATCACGGGGTGGTGCGCATTGTATGGGTGTGTGTTACATTACATTCACTAGTAGGAGTGACAAAAACATCACGGGGTGGTGCGCATTGTATGGGTGTGTGTTACATTACATTCACTAGTAGGAGTGACAAAAACATCACGGGGTGGTGCGCATTGTATGGGTGTGTGTTACATTACATTCACTAGTAGGAGTGAGAAAAACATCACGGGGTGGTGCGCATTGTATGGGTGTGTGTTACATTACATTCACTAGTAGGAGTGAGAAAAACATCACGGGGTGGTGCGCATTGTATGGGTGTGTGTTACATTAGATTCACTAGTAGGAGTGAGAAAAACATCACGGCGTGGTGCGCATTGTATGTGTGTGTGTTACATTACATTCACTACTAGGAGTGAGAAAAACATCACGGGGTGGTGCGCATTGTATGTGTGTTTGTTACATTACATTCACTAGTAGGAGTGAGAAAAACATCACGGGGTGGTGCGCATTGTATGGGTGTGTGTTACATTACATTCACTAGTAGGAGTGAGAAAAACATCACGGGGTGGTGCGCATCGTATGGGTGTGTGTTACATTACATTCACTAGTAGGAGTGAGAAAAACATCACGGGGTGGTGCGCATCGTATGGGTGTGTGTTACATTACATTCACTAGTAGGAGTGAGAAAAACATCACGGGGTGGTGCGCATCGTATGGGTGTGTGTTACATTACATTCACTAGTAGGAGTGAGAAAAACATCACGGGGTGGTGCGCATCGTATGGGTGTGTGTTACATTGCATTCACTACTAGGAGTGAGAAAAACATCACGGGGTGGTGCGCATCGTATGGGTGTGTGTTACATTACATTCACTAGTAGGAGTGAGAAAAACATCACGGGGTGGTGCGCATCGTATGGGTGTGTGTTACATTACATTCACTAGTAGGAGTGAGAAAAACATCACGGGGTGGTGCGCATCGTATGGGTGTGTGTTACATTGCATTCACTACTAGGAGTGAGAAAAACATCACGGGGTGGTGCGCATTGTATGGGTGTGTGTTACATTACATTCACTACTAGGAGTGAGAAAAACATCACGGGGTGGTGCGCATTGTATGGGTGTGTGTTACATTACATTCACTACTAGGAGTGAGAAAAACATCACGGGGTGGTGCGCATTGTATGGGTGTGTGTTACATTACATTCACTAGTAGGAGTGAGAAAAACATCACGGGGTGATGCGCATTGTATGGGTGTGTGTTACATTACATTCACTAGTAGGAGTGAGAAAAACATCACGGGGTGGTGCGCATCGTATGGGTGTGTGTTACATTACATTCACTAGTAGGAGTGAGAAAAACATCACGGGGTGGTGCGCATCGTATGGGTGTGTGTTACATTGCATTCACTACTAGGAGTGAGAAAAACATCACGGGGTGGTGCGCATTGTATGGGTGTGTGTTACATTACATTCACTACTAGGAGTGAGAAAAACATCACGGGGTGGTGCGCATTGTATGGGTGTGTGTTACATTACATTCACTACTAGGAGTGAGAAAAACATCACGGGGTGGTGCGCATTGTATGGGTGTGTGTTACATTACATTCACTAGTAGGAGTGAGAAAAACATCACGGGGTGATGCGCATTGTATGGGTGTGTGTTACATTACATTCACTAGTAGGAGTGAGAAAAACATCACGGGGTGGTGCGCATTGTATGGGTGTGTGTTACATTACATTCACTAGTAGGAGTGAGAAAAACATCACGGGGTGGTGTGCATTGTATGGGTGTGTGTTACATTACATTCACTAGTAGGAGTGAGAAAAACATCACGGGGTGGTGCGCATTGTATGGGTGTGTGTTACATTACATTCACTAGTAGGAGTGAGAAAAACATCACGGGGTGGTGCGCATTGTATGTGTGTGTGTTACATTAGATTCACTAGTAGGAGTGAGAAAAACATCACGGGGTGGTGCGCATTGTAGGGGTGTGTGTTACATTAGATTCACTAGTAGGAGTGAGAAAAACATCACGGGGTGGTGCGCATTGTATGTGTGTGTGTTACATTAGATTCACTAGTAGGAGTGAGAAAAACATCACGGGGTGGTGCGCATTGTATGGGTGTGTGTTACATTAGATTCACTAGTAGGAGTGAGAAAAACATCACGGGGTGGTCCGCATTGTATGGGTGTGTGTTACATTAGATTCACTAGTAGGAGTGAGAAAAACATCACGGGGTGGTGCGCATTGTATGGGTGTGTGTTACATTAGATTCACTAGTAGGAGTGAGAAAAACATCACGGGGTGGTGCGCATTGTATGTGTGTGTGTTACATTACATTCACTACTAGGAGTGAGAAAAACATCACGGGGTGGTGCGCATTGTATGGGTGTGTGTTACATTACATTCACTAGTAGGAGTGAGAAAAACATCACGGGGTGGTGCGCATTGTATGGGTGTGTGTTACATTAGATTCACTAGTAGGAGTGAGAAAAACATCACGGGGTGGTGCGCATTGTATGGGTGTGTGTTACATTACATTCACTAGTAGGAGTGAGAAAAACATCACGGGGTGGTGCGCATTGTATGGGTGTGTGTTACATTACATTCACTAGTAGGAGTGAGAAAAACATCACGGGGTGGTGCGCATTGTATGGGTGTGTGTTACATTAGATTCACTAGCAGGAGTGAGAAAAACATCACGGGGTGGTGCGCATTGTATGGGTGTGTGTTACATTACATTTACTACTAGGAGTGAGAAAAACATCACGGGGTGGTGCGCATTGTATGGGTGTGTGTTACATTACATTCACTAGTAGGAGTGAGAAAAACATCACGGGGTGGTGCGCATTGTATGGGTGTGTGTTACATTACATTCACTAGTAGGAGTGACAAAAACATCACGGGGTGGTGCGCATTGTATGGGTGTGTGTTACATTACATTCACTAGTAGGAGTGAGAAAAACATCACGGGGTGGTGCGCATTGTATGGGTGTGTGTTACATTACATTCACTAGTAGGAGTGAGAAAAACATCACGGGGTGGTGCGCATTGTATGGGTGTGTGTTACATTAGATTCACTAGTAGGAGTGAGAAAAACATCACGGCGTGGTGCGCATTGTATGTGTGTGTGTTACATTACATTCACTACTAGGAGTGAGAAAAACATCACGGGGTGGTGCGCATTGTATGTGTGTTTGTTACATTACATTCACTAGTAGGAGTGAGAAAAACATCACGGGGTGGTGCGCATTGTATGGGTGTGTGTTACATTACATTCACTAGTAGGAGTGAGAAAAACATCACGGGGTGGTGCGCATCGTATGGGTGTGTGTTACATTACATTCACTAGTAGGAGTGAGAAAAACATCACGGGGTGGTGCGCATCGTATGGGTGTGTGTTACATTACATTCACTAGTAGGAGTGAGAAAAACATCACGGGGTGGTGCGCATCGTATGGGTGTGTGTTACATTACATTCACTAGTAGGAGTGAGAAAAACATCACGGGGTGGTGCGCATTGTATGGGTGTGTGTTACATTGCATTCACTACTAGGAGTGAGAAAAACATCACGGGGTGGTGCGCATTGTATGGGTGTGTGTTACATTACATTCACTACTAGGAGTGAGAAAAACATCACGGGGTGGTGCGCATTGTATGGGTGTGTGTTACATTACATTCACTACTAGGAGTGAGAAAAACATCACGGGGTGGTGCGCATTGTATGGGTGTGGGTTACATTACATTCACTAGTAGGAGTGAGAAAAACATCACGGGGTGATGCGCATTGTATGGGTGTGTGTTACATTACATTCACTAGTAGGAGTGAGAAAAACATCACGGGGTGGTGCGCATTGTATGGGTGTGTGTTACATTACATTCACTAGTAGGAGTGAGAAAAACATCACGGGGTGGTGCGCATTGTATGGGTGTGTGTTACATTACATTCACTAGTAGGAGTGAGAAAAACATCACGGGGTGGTGCGCATCGTATGGGTGTGTGTTACATTACATTCACTAGTAGGAGTGAGAAAAACATCACGGGGTGGTGCGCATTGTATGGGTGTGTGTTACATTACATTCACTAGCAGGAGTGAGAAAAACATCACGGGGTGGTGCGCATTGTATGGGTGTGTGTTACATTAGATTCACTAGCAGGAGTGAGAAAAACATCACGGGGTGGTGCGCATTGTATGGGTGTGTGTTACATTACATTCACTAGCAGGAGTGAGAAAAACATCACGGGGTGGTGCGCATTGTATGGGTGTGTGTTACATTACATTCACTAGCAGGAGTGTGAAAAACATCACGGGGTGGTGCGCATTGTATGGGTGTGTGTTACATTACATTCACTAGCAGGAGTGAGAAAAACATCACGGGGTGGTGCGCATTGTATGGGTGTGTGTTACATTACATTCACTACTAGGAGTGAGAAAAACATCACGGGGTGGTGCGGATTGTATGGTTGTGTGTTACATTACATTCACTACTAGGAGTGAGAAAAACATCACGGGGTGGTGCGCATTGTATGGGTGTGTGTTACATTACATTCACTAGTAGGAGTGAGAAAAACATCACGCGGTGGTGCGCATTGTATGGGTGTGTGTTACATTACATTCACTAGTAGGAGTGAGAAAAACATCACGGGGTGGTGTGCATTGTATGGGTGTGTGTTACATTACATTCACTAGTAGGAGTGAGAAAAACATCACGGGGTGGTGCGCATTGTATGGGTGTGTGTTACATTACATTCACTATTAGGAGTGAGAAAAACATCACTGGGTGGTGCGCTTTGTATGGGTGTGTGTTACATTACATTCACTACTAGGAGTGAGAAAAACATCACGGGGTGGTGCGCATTGTATGGGTGTGTGTTACATTACATTCACTACTAGGAGTGAGAAAAACATCACGGGGTGGTGCGCATTGTATGGGTGTGTGTTACATTACATTCACTACTAGGAGTGAGAAAAACATCACGGGGTGGTGCGCATTGTATGGGTGTGTGTTACATTACATTCACTACTAGGAGTGAGAAAAACATCACGGGGTGGTGCGCATTGTATGTGTGTGTGTTACATTAGATTCACTAGTAGGAGTGAGAAAAACATCACGGGGTGGTGCGCATTGTATGGGTGTGTGTTACATTACATTCACTAGTAGGATTGAGAAAAACATCACGGGGTGGTGCGCATTGTATGGGTGTGTGTTACATTACATTCACTAGTGGGAGTGAGAAAAACATCACGGGGTGGTGCGCATTGTATGGGTGTGTGTTACATTAGATTCACTAGTGGGAGTGAGAAAAACATCACGGGGTTGTGCGCATTGTATGGGTGTGTGTTACATTAGATTCACTAGTGGGAGTGAGAAAAACATCACGGGGTGGTGCGCATTGTATGGGTGTGTGTTACATTAGATTCCCTTGTGGGAGTGAGAAAAACATCACGTGGTGGTGCGCATTGTATGGGTGTGTGTTACATTAGATTCACTACTAGGAGTGAGAAAAACATCACGCGGTGGTGCGCATTGTATGGGTGTGTGTTACATTAGATTCACTAGTAGGAGTGAGAAAAACATCACGGGGTGGTGCGCATTGTATGGGTGTGTGTTACATTAGATTCACTAGTAGGAGTGAGAAAAACATCACGGGGTGGTGCGCATTTTTTGGGTGTGTGTTACATTAGATTCACTAGTAGGAGGGAGAAAAACATCACGGGGTGGTGCGCATTGTATGGGTGTGTGTTACATTAGATTCACTAGTAGGAGTGAGAAAAACATCACGGGGTGGTGCGCATTGTATGGGTTTGTGTTACATTACATTCACTAGTAGGAGTGAGAAAAACATCACGGGGTGCTGCGCATTGTATGGGTGTGTGTTACATTACATTCACTAGTAGGAGTGAGAAAAACATCACGGGGTGGTGCGCATTGTATGGGTGTGTGTTACATTACATTCACTAGTAGGAGTGAGAAAAACATCACGGGGTGGTGCGCAATGTATGGGTGTGTGTTACATTACATTCACTAGCAGGAGTGAGAAAAACATCACGGGGTGGTGCGCATTGTATGGGTGTGTGTTACATTACATTCACTAGCAGGAGTGAGAAAAACATCACGGGGTGGTGCGCATTGTATGGGTGTGTGTTACATTAGATTCACTAGCAGGAGTGAGAAAAACATCACGGGGTGGTGCGCATTGTATGGGTGTGTGTTACATTAGATTCACTAGCAGGAGTGAGAAAAACATCACGGGGTGGTGCGCATTGTATGGGTGTGTGTTACATTAGATTCACTAGCAGGAGTGAGAAAAACATCACGGGGTGGTGCGCATTGTATGGGTGTGTGTTACATTACATTTACTACTAGGAGTGAGAAAAACATCACGGGGTGGTGCGCATTGTATGGGTGTGTGTTACATTACATTCACTAGTAGGAGTGAGAAAAACATCACGGGGTGGTGCGCATTGTATGGGTGTGTGTTACATTACATTCACTAGTAGGAGTGACAAAAACATCACGGGGTGGTGCGCATTGTATGGGTGTGTGTTACATTACATTCACTAGTAGGAGTGAGAAAAACATCACGGGGTGGTGCGCATTGTATGGGTGTGTGTTACATTACATTCACTAGTAGGAGTGAGAAAAACATCACGGGGTGGTGCGCATTGTATGGGTGTGTGTTACATTAGATTCACTAGTAGGAGTGAGAAAAATATCACGGCGTGGTGCGCATTGTATGTGTGTGTGTTACATTACATTCACTACTAGGAGTGAGAAAAACATCACGGGGTGGTGCGCATTGTATGTGTGTTTGTTACATTACATTCACTAGTAGGAGTGAGAAAAACATCACGGGGTGGTGCGCATTGTATGGGTGTGTGTTACATTACATTCACTAGTAGGAGTGAGAAAAACATCACGGGGTGGTGCGCATCGTATGGGTGTGTGTTACATTACATTCACTAGTAGGAGTGAGAAAAACATCACGGGGTGGTGCGCATCGTATGGGTGTGTGTTACATTACATTCACTAGTAGGAGTGAGAAAAACATCACGGGGTGGTGCGCATCGTATGGGTGTGTGTTACATTACATTCACTAGTAGGAGTGAGAAAAACATCACGGGGTGGTGCGCATCGTATGGGTGTGTGTTACATTGCATTCACTACTAGGAGTGAGAAAAACATCACGGGGTGGTGCGCATTGTATGGGTGTGTGTTACATTACATTCACTACTAGGAGTGAGAAAAACATCACGGGGTGGTGCGCATTGTATGGGTGTGTGTTACATTACATTCACTACTAGGAGTGAGAAAAACATCACGGGGTGGTGCGCATTGTATGGGTGTGTGTTACATTACATTCACTAGTAGGAGTGAGAAAAACATCACGGGGTGATGCGCATTGTATGGGTGTGTGTTACATTACATTCACTAGTAGGAGTGAGAAAAACATCACGGGGTGGTGCGCATTGTATGGGTGTGTGTTACATTACATTCACTAGTAGGAGTGAGAAAAACATCACGGGGTGGTGCGCATTGTATGGGTGTGTGTTACATTACATTCACTAGTAGGAGTGAGAAAAACATCACGGGGTGATGCGCATTGTATGGGTGTGTGTTACATTACATTCACTAGTAGGAGTGAGAAAAACATCACGGGGTGGTGCGCATTGTATGGGTGTGTGTTACATTACATTCACTAGTAGGAGTGAGAAAAACATCACGGGGTGGTGCGCATTGTATGGGTGTGTGTTACATTACATTCACTAGTAGGAGTGAGAAAAACATCACGGGGTGGTGCGCATTGTATGGGTGTGTGTTACATTACATTCACTAGTAGGAGTGAGAAAAACATCACGGGGTGGTGCGCATTGTATGGGTGTGTGTTACATTAGATTCACTAGTAGGAGTGAGAAAAACATCACGGGGTGGTGCGCATTGTAGGGGTGTGTGTTACATTAGATTCACTAGTAGGAGTGAGAAAAACATCACGGGGTGGTGCGCATTGTATGTGTGTGTGTTACATTAGATTCACTAGTAGGAGTGAGAAAAACATCACGGGGTGGTGCGCATTGTATGGGTGTGTGTTACATTAGATTCACTAGTAGGAGTGAGAAAAACATCACGGGGTGGTGCGCATTGTATGGGTGTGTGTTACATTAGATTCACTAGTAGGAGTGAGAAAAACATCACGGGGTGGTGCGCATTGTATGGGTGTGTGTTACATTAGATTCACTAGTAGGAGTGAGAAAAACATCACGGGGTGGTGCGCATTGTATGGGTGTGTGTTACATTACATTCACTAGTAGGAGTGAGAAAAACATCACGGGGTGGTGCGCATTGTATGGGTGTGTGTTACATTAGATTCACTAGTAGGAGTGAGAAAAACATCACGGGGTGGTGCGCATTGTATGGGTGTGTGTTACATTAGATTCACTAGTAGGAGTGAGAAAAACATCACGGGGTGGTGCGCATTGTATGGGTGTGTGTTACATTACATTCACTAGTAGGAGTGAGAAAAACATCACGGGGTGGTGCGCATTGTATGGGTGTGTGTTACATTACATTCACTAGTAGGAGTGAGAAAAACATCACGGGGTGGTGCGCATTGTATGGGTGTGTGTTACATTACATTCACTAGTAGGAGTGAGAAAAACATCACGGGGTGGTGCGCATTGTATGGGTGTGTGTTACATTACATTCACTAGTAGGAGTGAGAAAAACATCACGGGGTGGTGCGCATTGTATGGGTGTGTGTTACATTAGATTCACTAGTAGGAGTGAGAAAAACATCACGGGGTGGTGCGCATTGTATGGGTGTGTGTTACATTACATTCACTAGTAGGAGTGAGAAAAACATCACGGGGTGGTGCGCATTGTATGGGTGTGTGTTACATTACATTCACTAGTAGGAGTGAGAAAAACATCACGGGGTGGTGCGCATTGTATGGGTGTGTGTTACATTAGATTCACTAGTAGGAGTGAGAAAAACATCACGGGGTGGTGCGCATTGTATGGGTGTGTGTTACATTAGATTCACTAGCAGGAGTGAGAAAAACATCACGGGGTGGTGCGCATTGTATGGGTGTGTGTTACATTACATTTACTACTAGGAGTGAGAAAAACATCACGGGGTGGTGCGCATTGTATGGGTGTGTGTTACATTACATTCACTAGTAGGAGTGAGAAAAACATCACGGGGTGGTGCGCATTGTATGGGTGTGTGTTACATTACATTCACTAGTAGGAGTGACAAAAACATCACGGGGTGGTGCGCATTGTATGGGTGTGTGTTACATTACATTCACTAGTAGGAGTGAGAAAAACATCACGGGGTGGTGCGCATTGTATGGGTGTGTGTTACATTACATTCACTAGTAGGAGTGAGAAAAACATCACGGGGTGGTGCGCATTGTATGGGTGTGTGTTACATTAGATTCACTAGTAGGAGTGAGAAAAACATCACGGCGTGGTGCGCATTGTATGTGTGTGTGTTACATTACATTCACTACTAGGAGTGAGAAAAACATCACGGGGTGGTGCGCATTGTATGTGTGTTTGTTACATTACATTCACTAGTAGGAGTGAGAAAAACATCACGGGGTGGTGCGCATTGTATGGGTGTGTGTTACATTACATTCACTAGTAGGAGTGAGAAAAACATCACGGGGTGGTGCGCATCGTATGGGTGTGTGTTACATTACATTCACTAGTAGGAGTGAGAAAAACATCACGGGGTGGTGCGCATCGTATGGGTGTGTGTTACATTACATTCACTAGTAGGAGTGAGAAAAACATCACGGGGTGGTGCGCATCGTATGGGTGTGTGTTACATTACATTCACTAGTAGGAGTGAGAAAAACATCACGGGGTGGTGCGCATTGTATGGGTGTGTGTTACATTGCATTCACTACTAGGAGTGAGAAAAACATCACGGGGTGGTGCGCATTGTATGGGTGTGTGTTACATTACATTCACTACTAGGAGTGAGAAAAACATCACGGGGTGGTGCGCATTGTATGGGTGTGTGTTACATTACATTCACTACTAGGAGTGAGAAAAACATCACGGGGTGGTGCGCATTGTATGGGTGTGGGTTACATTACATTCACTAGTAGGAGTGAGAAAAACATCACGGGGTGATGCGCATTGTATGGGTGTGTGTTACATTACATTCACTAGTAGGAGTGAGAAAAACATCACGGGGTGGTGCGCATTGTATGGGTGTGTGTTACATTACATTCACTAGTAGGAGTGAGAAAAACATCACGGGGTGGTGCGCATTGTATGGGTGTGTGTTACATTACATTCACTAGTAGGAGTGAGAAAAACATCACGGGGTGGTGCGCATTGTATGGGTGTGTGTTACATTACATTCACTAGTAGGAGTGAGAAAAACATCACGGGGTGGTGCGCATTGTATGGGTGTGTGTTACATTAGATTCACTAGTAGGAGTGAGAAAAACATCACGGGGTGGTGCGCATTGTATGGGTGTGTGTTACATTAGATTCACTAGTAGGAGTGAGAAAAACATCACGGGGTGGTGCGCATTGTATGGGTGTGTGTTCACATTACATTCACTAGTAGGAGTGAGAAAAACATCACGGGGTGGTGCGCATTGTATGGGTGTGTGTTACATTAGATTCACTAGTAGGAGTGAGAAAAACATCACGGGGTGGTGCGCATTGTATGGGTGTGTGTTACATTAGATTCACTAGTAGGAGTGAGAAAAACATCACGGGGTGGTGCGCATTGTATGGGTGTGTGTTACATTAGATTCACTAGTAGGAGTGAGAAAAACATCACGGGGTGGTGCGCATTGTATGGGTGTGTGTTACATTAGATTCCACTAGTAGGAGTGAGAAAAACATCACGGGGTGGTGCGCATTGTATGGGTGTGTGTTACATTACATTCACTAGTAGGAGTGAGAAAAACATCACGGGGTGGTGCGCATTGTATGGGTGTGTGTTACATTACATTCACTAGTAGGAGTGAGAAAAACATCACGGGGTGGTGCGCATTGTATGGGTGTGTGTTACATTAGATTCACTAGTAGGAGTGAGAAAAAACATCACGGGGTGGTGCGCATTGTATGGGTGTGTGTTACATTAGATTCACTAGTAGGAGTGAGAAAAACATCACGGGGTGGTGCGCATTGTATGGGTGTGTGTTACATTACATTCACTAGTAGGAGTGAGAAAAACATCACGGGGTGGTGCGCATTGTATGGGTGTGTGTTACATTACATTCACTAGTAGGAGTGAGAAAAACATCACGGGGTGGTGCGCATTGTATGGGTGTGTGTTACATTACATTCACTAGTAGGAGTGAGAAAAACATCACGGGGTGGTGCGCATTGTATGGGTGTGTGTTACATTAGATTCACTAGTAGGAGTGAGAAAAACATCACGGGGTGGTGCGCATTGTATGGGTGTGTGTTACATTACATTCACTAGTAGGAGTGAGAAAAACATCACGGGGTGGTGCGCATTGTATGGGTGTGTGTTACATTACATTCACTAGTAGGAGTGAGAAAAACATCACGGGGTGGTGCGCATTGTATGGGTGTGTGTTACATTCATCACTAGTAGGAGTGAGAAAAACATCACGGGGTGGTGCGCATTGTATGGGTGTGTGTTACATTAGATTCACTAGTAGGAGTGAGAAAAACATCACGGGGTGGTGCGCATTGTATGGGTGTGTGTTACATTACATTCACTAGTAGGAGTGAGAAAAACATCACGGGGTGGTGCGCATTGTATGGGTGTGTGTTACATTACATTCACTAGTAGGAGTGAGAAAAACATCACGGGGTAGTGCGCATTGTATGGGTGTGTGTTACATTACATTCACTACTAGGAGTGAGAAAAACATCACGGGGTGGTGCGCATTGTATGGGTGTGTGTTACATTACATTCACTAGTAGGAGTGAGAAAAACATCACGGGGTGGTGCGCATCGTATGGGTGTGTGTTACATTACATTCACTAGTAGGAGTGAGAAAAACATCACGGGGTGGTGCGCATCGTATGGGTGTGTGTTACATTACATTCACTAGTAGGAGTGAGAAAAACATCACGGGGTGGTGCGCATTGTATGGGTGTGTGTTACATTACATTCACTACTAGGAGTGAGAAAAACATCACGGGGTGGTGCGCATTGTATGGGTGTGTGTTACATTACATTCACTACTAGGAGTGAGAAAAACATCACGGGGTGGTGCGCATTGTATGGGTGTGTGTTACATTACATTCACTACTAGGAGTGAGAAAAACATCACGGGGTGGTGCGCATTGTATGGGTGTGTGTTACATTAGATTCACTAGTAGGAGTGAGAAAAACATCACGGGGTGGTGCGCATTGTATGGGTGTGTGTTACATTACATTCACTAGTAGGAGTGAGAAAAACATCACGGGGTGGTGCGCATTGTATGGGTGTGTGTTACATTAGATTCACTAGTAGGAGTGAGAAAAACATCACGGGGTGGTGCGCATTGTATGGGTGTGTGTTACATTACATTCACTAGTAGGAGTGAGAAAAACATCACGGGGTGGTGCGCATTGTATGGGTGTGTGTTACATTACATTCACTAGTAGGAGTGAGAAAAACATCACGGGGTGGTGCGCATTGTATGGGTGTGTGTTACATTACATTCACTAGTAGGAGTGAGAAAAACATCACGGGGTGGTGCGCATTGTATGGGTGTGTGTTACATTACATTCACTAGTAGGAGTGAGAAAAACATCACGGGGTGGTGCGCATTGTATGGGTGTGTGTTACATTAGATTCACTAGTAGGAGTGAGAAAAACATCACGGGGTGGTGCGCATTGTATGGGTGTGTGTTACATTAGATTCACTAGTAGGAGTGAGAAAAACATCACGGGGTGGTGCGCATTGTATGGGTGTGTGTTACATTACATTCACTAGTAGGAGTGAGAAAAACATCACGGGGTGGTGCGCATTGTATGGGTGTGTGTTACATTAGATTCACTAGTAGGAGTGAGAAAAACATCACGGGGTGGTGCGCATTGTATGGGTGTGTGTTACATTAGATTCACTAGTAGGAGTGAGAAAAACATCACGGGGTGGTGCGCATTGTATGGGTGTGTGTTACATTAGATTCACTAGTAGGAGTGAGAAAAACATCACGGGGTGGTGCGCATTGTATGGGTGTGTGTTACATTAGATTCACTAGTAGGAGTGAGAAAAACATCACGGGGTGGTGCGCATTGTATGGGTGTGTGTTACATTAGATTCACTAGTAGGAGTGAGAAAAACATCACGGGGTGGTGCGCATTGTATGGGTGTGTGTTACATTAGATTCACTAGTAGGAGTGAGAAAAACATCACGGGGTGGTGCGCATTGTATGGGTGTGTGTTACATTAGATTCACTAGTAGGAGTGAGAAAAACATCACGGGGTGGTGCGCATTGTATGTGTGTGTGTTACATTACATTCACTAGTAGGAGTGAGAAAAACATCACGGGGTGGTGCGCATTGTATGGGTGTGTGTTACATTACATTCACTAGTAGGAGTGAGAAAAACATCACGGGGTGGTGCGCATTGTATGGGTGTGTGTTACATTAGATTCACTAGTAGGAGTGAGAAAAACATCACGGGGTGGTGCGCATTGTATGGGTGTGTGTTACATTAGATTCACTAGTAGGAGTGAGAAAAACATCACGGGGTGGTGCGCATTGTATGGGTGTGTGTTACATTACATTCACTAGTAGGAGTGAGAAAAACATCACGGGGTGGTGCGCATTGTATGGGTGTGTGTTACATTACATTCACTAGTAGGAGTGAGAAAAACATCACGGGGTGGTGCGCATTGTATGGGTGTGTGTTACATTACATTCACTAGTAGGAGTGAGAAAAACATCACGGGGTGGTGCGCATTGTATGGGTGTGTGTTACATTAGATTCACTAGTAGGAGTGAGAAAAACATCACGGGGTGGTGCGCATTGTATGGGTGTGTGTTACATTACATTCACTAGTAGGAGTGAGAAAAACATCACGGGGTGGTGCGCATTGTATGGGTGTGTGTTACATTACATTCACTAGTAGGAGTGAGAAAAACATCACGGGGTGGTGCGCATTGTATGGGTGTGTGTTACATTACATTCACTAGTAGGAGTGAGAAAAACATCACGGGGTGGTGCGCATTGTATGGGTGTGTGTTACATTAGATTCACTAGTAGGAGTCTCCTGAGAAAAAACATCACGGGGTGGTGCGCATTGTATGGGTGTGTGTTACATTACATTCACTAGTAGGAGTGAGAAAAACATCACGGGGTGGTGCGCATTGTATGGGTGTGTGTTACATTACATTCACTAGTAGGAGTGAGAAAAACATCACGGGGTGGTGCGCATTGTATGGGTGTGTGTTACATTACATTCACTAGTAGGAGTGAGAAAAACATCACGGGGTGGTGCGCATTGTATGGGTGTGTGTTACATTACATTCACTAGTAGGAGTGAGAAAAACATCACGGGGTGGTGCGCATTGTATGGGTGTGTGTTACATTACATTCACTAGTAGGAGTGAGAAAAACATCACGGGGTGGTGCGCATTGTATGGGTGTGTGTTACATTACATTCACTAGTAGGAGTGAGAAAAACATCACGGGGTGGTGCGCATTGTATGGGTGTGTGTTACATTACATTCACTAGTAGGAGTGAGAAAAACATCACGGGGTGGTGCGCATTGTATGGGTGTGTGTTACATTACATTCACTAGTAGGAGTGAGAAAAACATCACGGGGTGGTGCGCATTGTATGGGTGTGTGTTACATTAGATTCACTAGTAGGAGTGAGAAAAACATCACGGGGTGGTGCGCATTGTATGGGTGTGTGTTACATTAGATTCACTAGTAGGAGTGAGAAAAACATCACGGGGTGGTGCGCATTGTATGGGTGTGTGTTACATTAGATTCACTAGTAGGAGTGAGAAAAACATCACGGGGTGGTGCGCATTGTATGGGTGTGTGTTACATTAGATTCACTAGTAGGAGTGAGAAAAACATCACGGGGTGGTGCGCATTGTATGGGTGTGTGTTACATTAGATTCACTAGTAGGAGTGAGAAAAACATCACGGGGTGGTGCGCATTGTATGGGTGTGTGTTACATTAGATTCACTAGTAGGAGTGAGAAAAACATCACGGGGTGGTGCGCATTGTATGGGTGTGTGTTACATTACATTCACTACGAGGAGTGAGAAAAACATCACGGGGTGGTGCGCATTGTATGGGTGTGTGTTACATTACATTCACTAGTAGGAGTGAGAAAAACATCACGGGGTGGTGCGCATTGTATGGGTGTGTGTTACATTAGATTCACTAGTAGGAGTGAGAAAAACATCACGGGGTGGTGCGCATTGTATGGGTGTGTGTTACATTAGATTCACTAGTAGGAAACATCACGGGGTGGTGCGCATTGTATGGGTGTGTGTTACATTACATTCACTAGTAGGAGTGAGAAAAACATCACGGGGTGGTGCGCATTGTATGGGTGTGTGTTACATTACATTCACTAGTAAGAGTGAGAAAAACATCACGGGGTGGTGCGCATTGTATGGGTGTGTTACATTACATTCACTAGTAGCAGTGAGAAAAACATCACGGGGTGGTGCGCATTGTATGGGTGTGTGTTACATTAGATTCACTAGTAGGAGTGAGAAAAACATCACGGGGTGGTGCGTATTGTATGGGTGTGTGTTACATTAGATTCACTAGTAGGAGTGAGAAAAACATCACGGGGTGGTGCGCATTGTATGGGTGTGTGTTACATTACATTCACTAGTAAGAGTGAGAAAAACATCACGGGGTGGTGCGCATTGTATGGGTGTGTGTTACATTAGATTCACTAGTAGGAGTGAGAAAAACATCACGGGGTGGTGCGCATTGTATGGGTGTGTGTTACATTAGATTCACTAGTAGGAGTGAGAAAAACATCACGGGGTGGTGCGCATTGTATGGGTGTGTGTTACATTAGATTCACTAGTAGGAGTCAGAAAAACATCACGGGGTGGTGCGCATTGTATGGGTGTGTGTTACATTAGATTCACTAGTAGGAGTCAGAAAAACATCACGGGGTGGTGCGCATTGTATGGGTGTGTGTTACATTACATTCACTAGTAGGAGTGATAAAAACATCAGGGGGTGGTGCGCATTGTATGGGTGTGTGTTATATTAGATTCACTAGTAGGAGTGAGAAAAACATCACGGGGTGGTGCGCATTGTATGGGTGTGTGTTACATTAGATTCACTAGTAGGAGTGAGAAAAACATCACGGGGTGGTGCGCATTGTATGGGTGTTTGTTACATTACATTCACTAGTAGGAGTGAGAAAAACATCACGGGGTGGTGCGCATTGTATGGGTGTTTGTTACATTAGATTCACTAGTAGGAGTGAGAAAAACATCACGGGGTGGTGCGCATTGTATGGGTGTGTGTTACATTAGATTCACTAGTAGGAGTGAGAAAAACATCACGGGGTGGTGCGCATTGTATGGGTGTTTGTTACATTACATTCACTAGTAGGAGTGAGAAAAACATCACGGGGTGGTGCGCATTGTATGGGTGTTTGTTACATTACATTCACTAGTAGGAGTGAGAAAAACATCACGGGGTGGTGCGCATTGTATGGGTGTTTGTTACATTACATTCACTAGTAGGAGTGAGAAAAACATCAGGGGGTGGTGCGCATTGTATGGGTGTTTGTTACATTAGATTCACTAGTAGGAGTGAGAAAAACATCACGGGGTGGTGCGCATTGTATGGGTGTGTGTTACATTAGATTCACTAGTAGGAGTGAGAAAAACATCACGGGGTGGTGCGCATTGTATGGGTGTTTGTTACATTACATTCACTAGTAGGAGTGAGAAAAACATCACGGGGTGGTGCGCATTGTATGGGTGTTTGTTACATTAGATTCACTAGTAGGAGTGAGAAAAACATCACGGGGTGGTGCGCATTGTATGGGTGTTTGTTACATTACATTCACTAGTAGGAGTGAGAAAAACATCACGGGGTGGTGCGCATTGTATGGGTGTGTGTTACATTACATTCACTAGTAGGAGTGAGAAAATCATCACGTGGTGGTGCGCATTGTATGGGTGTGTTACATTAGATTCACTAGTAGGAGTGAGAAAATCATCACGGGGTGGTGCGCATTGTATGGGTGTGTGTTACATTACATTCACTAGTAGGAGTGAGAAAAACATCACGGGGTGGTGCGCATTGTATGGGTGTGTGTTACATTACATTCACTAGTAGGAGTGAGAAAAACATCACGGGGTGGTGCGCATTGTATGGGTGTGTTACATTACATTCACTAGTAGCAGTGAGAAAAACATCACGGGGTGGTGCGCATTGTATGGGTGTGTGTTACATTAGATTCACTAGTAGGAGTGAGAAAAACATCACGGGGTGGTGCGCATTGTATGGGTGTGTTACATTAGATTCACTAGTAGGAGTGAGAAAAACATCACGGGGTGGTGCGCATTGTATGGGTGTGTGTTACATTACATTCACTAGTAGGAGTGAGAAAAACATCACGGGGTGGTGCGCATTGTATGGGTGTGTTACATTACATTCACTAGTAGGAGTGAGAAAAACATCACGGGGTGGTGCGCATTGTATGGGTGTTTGTTACATTAGATTCACTAGTAGGAGTGAGAAAATCATCACGGGGTGGTGAGCATTGTATGGGTGTGTGTTACATTACATTCACTAGTAGGAGTGAGAAAAACATCACGGGGTGGTGCGCATTGTATGGGTGTTTGTTACATTAGATTCACTAGTAGGAGTGAGAAAATCATCACGCGGTGGTGCGCATTGTATGGGTGTGTGTTACATTACATTCACTAGTAGGAGTGAGAAAAACATCACGGGGTGGTGCGCATTATATGGGTGTGTTACATTAGATTCACTAGTAGGAGTGAGAAAAACATCACGGGGTGGTGCGCATTGTATGGGTGTGTGTTACATTACATTCACTAGTAGGAGTGAGAAAAACATCACGGGGTGGTGCGCATTGTATGGGTGTGTGTTACATTACATTCACTAGTAGGAGTGAGAAAAACATCACGGTGTGGTGCGCATTGTATGGGTGTGTGTTACATTACTTTCACTAGTAGGAGTGAGAAAAACATCACGTTGTGGTGCGCATTGTATGGGTGTGTGTTACATTACATTCACTAGTAGGAGTGAGAAAAACATCACGGGGTGTTGCACATTGTATGGGTGTGTGTTACATTAGATTCACTAGTAGCAGTGAGAAAAACATCACGGGGTGGTGCGCATTGTATGGGTGTGTGTTACATTACATTCACTAGTAGGAGTGAGAAAAACATCACGGGGTGGTGCGCATTGTATGGGTGTGTGTTACATTACATTCACTAGTAGGAGTGAGAAAAACATCACGGGGTTGTGCGCATTGTATGGGTGTTCGTTACATTACATTCACTAGTAGGAGTGAGAAAATCATCACGCGGTGGTGCGCATTGTATGGGTGTGTGTTCCATTACATTCACTAGTAGGAGTGAGAAAAACATCACGGGGTGGTGCGCATTGTATGGGTGTGTGTTACATTACATTCACTAGTAGGAGTGAGAAAAACATCACGGGGTGGTGCGCATTGTATGGGTGTGTGTTACATTACATTCACTAGTAAGAGTGAGAAAAACATCACGGGGTGGTGCGCATTGTATGGGTGTGTTACATTACATTCACTAGTAGCAGTGAGAAAAACATCACGGGGTGGTGCGCATTGTATGGGTGTGTGTTACATTAGATTCACTAGTAGGAGTGAGAAAAACATCACGGGGTGGTGCGTATTGTATGGGTGTGTGTTACATTAGATTCACTAGTAGGAGTGAGAAAAACATCACGGGGTGGTGCGCATTGTATGGGTGTGTGTTACATTACATTCACTAGTAAGAGTGAGAAAAACATCACGGGGTGGTGCGCATTGTATGGGTGTGTGTTACATTAGATTCACTAGTAGGAGTGAGAAAAACATCACGGGGTGGTGCGCATTGTATGGGTGTGTGTTACATTAGATTCACTAGTAGGAGTGAGAAAAACATCACGGGGTGGTGCGCATTGTATGGGTGTGTGTTACATTAGATTCACTAGTAGGAGTCAGAAAAACATCACGGGGTGGTGCGCATTGTATGGGTGTGTGTTACATTAGATTCACTAGTAGGAGTCAGAAAAACATCACGGGGTGGTGCGCATTGTATGGGTGTGTGTTACATTACATTCACTAGTAGGAGTGATAAAAACATCAGGGGGTGGTGCGCATTGTATGGGTGTGTGTTATATTAGATTCACTAGTAGGAGTGAGAAAAACATCACGGGGTGGTGCGCATTGTATGGGTGTGTGTTACATTAGATTCACTAGTAGGAGTGAGAAAAACATCACGGGGTGGTGCGCATTGTATGGGTGTTTGTTACATTACATTCACTAGTAGGAGTGAGAAAAACATCACGGGGTGGTGCGCATTGTATGGGTGTTTGTTACATTAGATTCACTAGTAGGAGTGAGAAAAACATCACGGGGTGGTGCGCATTGTATGGGTGTGTGTTACATTAGATTCACTAGTAGGAGTGAGAAAAACATCACGGGGTGGTGCGCATTGTATGGGTGTTTGTTACATTACATTCACTAGTAGGAGTGAGAAAAACATCACGGGGTGGTGCGCATTGTATGGGTGTTTGTTACATTACATTCACTAGTAGGAGTGAGAAAAACATCACGGGGTGGTGCGCATTGTATGGGTGTTTGTTACATTACATTCACTAGTAGGAGTGAGAAAAACATCAGGGGGTGGTGCGCATTGTATGGGTGTTTGTTACATTAGATTCACTAGTAGGAGTGAGAAAAACATCACGGGGTGGTGCGCATTGTATGGGTGTGTGTTACATTAGATTCACTAGTAGGAGTGAGAAAAACATCACGGGGTGGTGCGCATTGTATGGGTGTTTGTTACATTACATTCACTAGTAGGAGTGAGAAAAACATCACGGGGTGGTGCGCATTGTATGGGTGTTTGTTACATTAGATTCACTAGTAGGAGTGAGAAAAACATCACGGGGTGGTGCGCATTGTATGGGTGTTTGTTACATTACATTCACTAGTAGGAGTGAGAAAAACATCACGGGGTGGTGCGCATTGTATGGGTGTGTGTTACATTACATTCACTAGTAGGAGTGAGAAAATCATCACGTGGTGGTGCGCATTGTATGGGTGTGTTACATTAGATTCACTAGTAGGAGTGAGAAAATCATCACGGGGTGGTGCGCATTGTATGGGTGTGTGTTACATTACATTCACTAGTAGGAGTGAGAAAAACATCACGGGGTGGTGCGCATTGTATGGGTGTGTGTTACATTACATTCACTAGTAGGAGTGAGAAAAACATCACGGGGTGGTGCGCATTGTATGGGTGTGTTACATTACATTCACTAGTAGCAGTGAGAAAAACATCACGGGGTGGTGCGCATTGTATGGGTGTGTGTTACATTAGATTCACTAGTAGGAGTGAGAAAAACATCACGGGGTGGTGCGCATTGTATGGGTGTGTTACATTAGATTCACTAGTAGGAGTGAGAAAAACATCACGGGGTGGTGCGCATTGTATGGGTGTGTGTTACATTACATTCACTAGTAGGAGTGAGAAAAACATCACGGGGTGGTGCGCATTGTATGGGTGTGTTACATTACATTCACTAGTAGGAGTGAGAAAAACATCACGGGGTGGTGCGCATTGTATGGGTGTGTGTTACATTAGATTCACTAGTAGGAGTGAGAAAAACATCACGGGGTGGTGCGCATTGTATGGGTGTGTGTTACATTAGATTCACTAGTAGGAGTGAGAAAAACATCACGGGGTGGTGCGCATTGTATGGGTGTGTGTTACATTACATTCACTAGTAGGAGTGAGAAAAACATCACGGGGTGGTGCCCATTGTATGGTGTGTATTACATTACATTCACTAGTAAGATTGAGAAAAACATCACGGGGTGGTGCGCATTGTTTGGGTGTGTGTTACATTAGATTCACTAGTAGGAGTGAGAAAAACATCACGGGGTGGTGCGCATTGTATGGGTGTGTGTTACATTAGATTCACTAGTAGGAGTGAGAAAAACATCACGGGGTGGTGCGCATTGTATGGGTGTGTGTTACATTAGATTCACTAGTAGGAGTGAGAAAAACATCAAGGGGTTGTGCGCATTGTATGGGTGTGTGTTACATTAGATTCACTAGTAGGAGTGAGAAAAACATCACGGGGTGGTGCGCATTGTATGGGTGTGTGTTACATTAGATTCACTAGTAGGAGTGAGAAAAACATCACGGGGTGGTGCGCATTGTATGGGTGTTTGTTACATTACATTCACTAGTAGGAGTGAGAAAAACATCACGGGGTGGTGCGCATTGTATGGGTGTTTGTTACATTAGATTCACTAGTAGGAGTGAGAAAAACATCACGGGGTGGTGCGCATTGTATGGGTGTTTGTTACATTACATTCACTAGTAGGACTGAGAAAAACATCACGGGGTGGTGCGCATTGTATGGGTGTGTGTTACATTACATTCACTAGTAGGAGTGAGAAAATCATCACGGGGTGGTGCGCATTGTATGGGTGTGTTACATTAGATTCACTAGTAGGAGTGAGAAAATCATCACGGGGTGGTGCGCATTGTATGGGTGTGTTACATTACATTCACTAGTAGGAGTGAGAAAAACATCACGGGGTGGTGCGCATTGTATGGGTGTGTGTTACATTAGATTCACTAGTAGGAGTGAGAAAAACATCACGGGGTGGTGCGCATTGTATGGGTGTGTGTTACATTAGATTCACTAGTAGGAGTGAGAAAAACATCACGGGGTGGTGCGCATTGTATGGGTGTGTGTTACATTACATTCACTAGTAGGAGTGAGAAAAACATCACGGGGTGGTGCGCATTGTATGGGTGTGTGTTACATTACATTCACTAGTAAGATTGAGAAAAACATCACGGGGTGGTGCGCATTGTTTGGGTGTGTGTTACATTAGATTCACTAGTAGGAGTGAGAAAAACATCACGGGGTGGTGCGCATTGTATGGGTGTGTGTTACATTAGATTCACTAGTAGGAGTGAGAAAAACATCACGGGGTGGTGCGCATTGTATGGGTGTGTGTTACATTAGATTCACTAGTAGGAGTGAGAAAAACATCACGGGGTTGTGCACATTGTATGGGTGTGTGTTACATTAGATTCACTAGTAGGAGTGAGAAAAACATCACGGGGTGGTGCGCATTGTATGGGTGTGTGTTACATTAGATTCACTAGTAGGAGTGAGAAAAACATCACGGGGTGGTGCGCATTGTATGGGTGTGTGTTACATTACATTCACTAGTAGGAGTGAGAAAAACATCATGGAGTGGTGCGCATTGTATGGGTGTGTGTTACATTACATTCACTAGGAGGAGTGAGAAAAACATCACGGGGTGGTGCGCATTGTATGGGTGTGTGTTACATTAGATTCACTAGTAGCAGTGAGAAAAACATCACGGGGTGGTGCGCATTGTATGGGTGTGTGTTACATTACATTCACTAGTAGCAGTGAGAAAAACATCACGGGGTGGTGCGCATTGTATGGGTGTGTGTTACATTACATTCACTAGTAGGAGTGAGAAAAACATCACGGGGTGGTGCGCATTGTATGGGTGTGTGTTACATTACATTCACTAGTAGGAGTGAGAAAAACATCACGGGGTGGTGCGCATTGTATGGCTGTGTGTTACATTAGATTCACTAGTAGCAGTGAGAAAAACATCACGGGGTGGTGCGCATTGTATGGGTGTGTGTTACATTAGATTCACTAGTAGGAGTCTGAAAAACATCACGGGGTGGTGCGCATTGTATGGGTGTGTGTTACATTACATTCACTAGTAGGAGTGATAAAAACATCAGGGGGTGGTGCGCATTGTATGGGTGTGTGTTATATTAGATTCACTAGTAGGAGTGAGAAAAACATCACGGGGTGGTGCGCATCGTATGGGTGTGTGTTACATTAGATTCACTAGTAGGAGTGAGAAAAACATCACGGGGTGGTGCGCATTGTATGGGTGTTTGTTACATTACATTCACTAGTAGGAGTGAGAAAAACATCACGGGGTGGTGCGCATTGTATGGGTGTTTGTTACATTAGATTCACTAGTAGGAGTGAGAAAATCATCACGGGGTGGTGAGCATTGTATGGGTGTGTGTTACATTACATTCACTAGTAGGAGTGAGAAAATCATCACGCGGTGGTGCGCATTGTATGGGTGTGTGTTACATTAGATTCACTAGTAGGAGTGAGAAAATCATCACGCGGTGGTGCGCATTGTATGGGTGTGTGTTACATTACATTCACTAGTAGCAGTGAGAAAAACATCACGGGGTGGTGCGCATTGTATGGGTGTGTGTTACATTAGATTCACTAGTAGGAGTGAGAAAAACATCACGGCGTGGTGCGCATTGTATGGGTGTGTGTTACATTACATTCACTAGTAGGAGTGAGAAAAACATCACGGGGTGGTGCGCATTGTATGGGTGTGTGTTAAATTACATTCACTAGTAGGAGTGAGAAAAACATCACGGGGTGGTGCGCATTGTATGGGTGTGTTACATTACATTCACTAGTAGCAGTGAGAAAAACATCACGGGGTGGTGCGCGTTGTATGGGTGTGTGTTACATTAGATTCACTAGTAGGAGTGAGAAAAACATCACGGGGTGGTGCGCATTGTATGGGTGTGTGTTACATTACATTCACTAGTAGGAGTGAGAAAAACATCACGGGGTGGTGCGCATTGTATGGGTGTGTGTTACATTACATTCACTAGTAGCAGTGAGAAAAACATCACGGGGTGGTGCGCATTGTATGGGTGTGTGTTGCATTACATTTACTAGTAATAGTGAGAAAAACATCACGGGGTGGTGCGTATTGTATTGGTGTGTGTTACATTAGATTCACTAGTAGGAGTGAGAAATACATCACGGGGTGGTGTGCATCGTATGGGTGTGGGTTACATTAGATTCACTAGTAGGAGTGAGAAAAACATCACGGGGTGGTGCGCATTGTATGGGTGTGTGTTACATTACATTCACTAGTAGGAGTGAGAAAAACATCACGGGGTGGTGCGCATTGTATGGGTGTGTGTTACATTACATTCACTAGTAGGAGTGAGAAAAACATCACGGGGTGGTGCGCATTGTATGGGTGTGTGTTACATTAGATTCACTAGTAGGAGTCAGAAAAACATCACGGGGTGGTGCGCATTGTATGGGTGTGTGTTACATTAGATTCACTAGTAGGAGTCAGAAAAACATCACGGGGTGGTGCGCATTGTATGGGTGTGTGTTACATTACATTCACTAGTAGGAGTGATAAAAACATCAGGGGGTGGTGCGCATTGTATGGGTGTGTGTTACATTAGATTCACTAGTAGGAGTGAGAAAAACATCACGGGGTGGTGCGCATTGTATGGGTGTGTGTTACATTAGATTCACTAGTAGGAGTGAGAAAAACATCACGGGGTGGTGCGCATTGTATGGGTGTTTGTTACATTACATTCACTAGTAGGAGTGAGAAAAACATCACGGGGTGGTGCGCATTGTATGGGTGTTTGTTACATTAGATTCACTAGTAGGAGTGAGAAAAACATCACGGGGTGGTGCGCATTGTATGGGTGTTTGTTACATTACATTCACTAGTAGGAGTGAGAAAAACATCACGGGGTGGTGCGCATTGTATGGGTGTGTGTTACATTACATTCACTAGTAGGAGTGAGAAAATCATCACGGGGTGGTGCGCATTGTATGGGTGTGTTACATTAGATTCACTAGTAGGAGTGAGAAAATCATCACGGGGTGGTGCGAATTGTATGGGTGTGTGTTACATTACATTCACTAGTAGGAGTGAGAAAAACATCACGGGGTGGTGCGCATTGTATGGGTGTGTGTTACATTACATTCACTAGTAGGAGTGAGAAAAACATCACGGGGTGGTGCGCATTGTATGGGTGTGTTACATTACATTCACTAGTAAGATTGAGAAAAACATCACGGGGTGGTGCGCATTGTTTGGGTGTGTGTTACATTAGATTCACTAGTAGGAGTGAGAAAAACATCACGGGGTGGTGCGCATTGTATGGGTGTGTGTTACATTAGATTCACTAGTAGGAGTGAGAAAAACATCACGGGGTGGTGCGCATTGTATGGGTGTGTGTTACATTAGATTCACTAGTAGGAGTGAGAAAAACATCAAGGGGTTGTGCGCATTGTATGGGTGTGTGTTACATTAGATTCACTAGTAGGAGTGAGAAAAACATCACGGGGTGGTGCGCATTGTATGGGTGTGTGTTACATTAGATTCACTAGTAGGAGTGAGAAAAACATCACGGGGTGGTGCGCATTGTATGGGTGTGTGTTACATTACATTCACTAGTAGGAGTGAGAAAAACATCACGGAGTGGTGCGCATTGTATGGGTGTGTGTTACATTACATTCACTAGGAGGAGTGAGAAAAACATCACGGGGTGGTGCGCATTGTATGGGTGTGTGTTACATTACATTCACTAGTAGGAGTGAGAAAAACATCACGGGGTGGTGCGCATTGTATGGGTGTGTGTTACATTACATTCACTAGTAGGAGTGAGAAAAACATCACGGGGTGGTGCGCATTGTATGGCTGTGTGTTACATTAGATTCACTAGTAGCAGTGAGAAAAACATCACGGGGTGGTGCGCATTGTATGGGTGTGTGTTACATTAGATTCACTAGTAGGAGTCTGAAAAACATCACGGGGTGGTGCGCATTGTATGGGTGTGTGTTACATTACATTCACTAGTAGGAGTGATAAAAACATCAGGGGGTGGTGCGCATTGTATGGGTGTGTGTTATATTAGATTCACTAGTAGGAGTGAGAAAAACATCACGGGGTGGTGCGCATCGTATGGGTGTGTGTTACATTAGATTCACTAGTAGGAGTGAGAAAAACATCACGGGGTGGTGCGCATTGTATGGGTGTTTGTTACATTACATTCACTAGTAGGAGTGAGAAAAACATCACGGGGTGGTGCGCATTGTATGGGTGTTTGTTACATTAGATTCACTAGTAGGAGTGAGAAAATCATCACGGGGTGGTGAGCATTGTATGGGTGTGTGTTACATTACATTCACTAGTAGGAGTGAGAAAAACATCACGGGGTGGTGCGCATTGTATGGGTGTTTGTTACATTAGATTCACTAGTAGGAGTGAGAAAATCATCACGCGGTGGTGCGCATTGTATGGGTGTGTGTTACATTACATTCACTAGTAGGAGTGAGAAAAACATCACGGGGTGGTGCGCATTATATGGGTGTGTTACATTAGATTCACTAGTAGGAGTGAGAAAAACATCACGGGGTGGTGCGCATTGTATGGGTGTGTGTTACATTACATTCACTAGTAGGAGTGAGAAAAACATCACGGGGTGGTGCGCATTGTATGGGTGTGTGTTACATTACATTCACTAGTAGGAGTGAGAAAAACATCACGGTGTGGTGCGCATTGTATGGGTGTGTGTTACATTACTTTCACTAGTAGGAGTGAGAAAAACATCACGTTGTGGTGCGCATTGTATGGGTGTGTGTTACATTACATTCACTAGTAGGAGTGAGAAAAACATCACGGGGTGTTGCACATTGTATGGGTGTGTGTTACATTAGATTCACTAGTAGCAGTGAGAAAAACATCACGGGGTGGTGCGCATTGTATGGGTGTGTGTTACATTACATTCACTAGTAGGAGTGAGAAAAACATCACGGGGTGGTGCGCATTGTATGGGTGTGTGTTACATTACATTCACTAGTAGGAGTGAGAAAAACATCACGGGGTTGTGCGCATTGTATGGGTGTTCGTTACATTACATTCACTAGTAGGAGTGAGAAAATCATCACGCGGTGGTGCGCATTGTATGGGTGTGTGTTCCATTACATTCACTAGTAGGAGTGAGAAAAACATCACGGGGTGGTGCGCATTGTATGGGTGTGTGTTACATTACATTCACTAGTAGGAGTGAGAAAAACATCACGGGGTGGTGCGCATTGTATGGGTGTGTGTTACATTACATTCACTAGTAAGAGTGAGAAAAACATCACGGGGTGGTGCGCATTGTATGGGTGTGTTACATTACATTCACTAGTAGCAGTGAGAAAAACATCACGGGGTGGTGCGCATTGTATGGGTGTGTGTTACATTAGATTCACTAGTAGGAGTGAGAAAAACATCACGGGGTGGTGCGTATTGTATGGGTGTGTGTTACATTAGATTCACTAGTAGGAGTGAGAAAAACATCACGGGGTGGTGCGCATTGTATGGGTGTGTGTTACATTACATTCACTAGTAAGAGTGAGAAAAACATCACGGGGTGGTGCGCATTGTATGGGTGTGTGTTACATTAGATTCACTAGTAGGAGTGAGAAAAACATCACGGGGTGGTGCGCATTGTATGGGTGTGTGTTACATTAGATTCACTAGTAGGAGTGAGAAAAACATCACGGGGTGGTGCGCATTGTATGGGTGTGTGTTACATTACATTCACTAGGAGGAGTCAGAAAAACATCACGGGGTGGTGCGCATTGTATGGGTGTGTGTTACATTACATTCACTAGTAGGAGTGAGAAAAACATCACGGGGTGGTACGCATTGTATGGGTGTGTGTTACATTACATTCACTAGTAGGAGTGAGAAAAACATCACGGGGTGGTGCGCATTGTATGGGTGTGTGTTACATTAGATTCACTAGTAGGAGTGAGAAAAACATCACGGGGTGGTGCGCATTGTATGGGTGTGTGTTACATTACATTCACTAGTAGGAGTGAGAAAAACATCACGGGGTGGTGCGCATTGTATGGGTGTGTGTTACATTAGATTCACTAGTAGCAGTGAGAAAAACATCACGGGGTGGTGCGCATTGTATGGGTGTGTGTTACATTAGATTCACTAGTAGGAGTGAGAAAAACATCACGGGGTGGTGCGCATTGTATGGGTGTTTGTTACATTACATTCACTAGTAGGAGTGAGAAAAACATCACGGGGTGGTGCGCATTGTATGGGTGTTTGTTACATTAGATTCACTAGTAGGAGTTAGAAAAACATCACGGGGTGGTGCGCATTGTATGGGTGTTTGTTACATTACATTCACTAGTAGGAGTGAGAAAAACATCACGGGGTTGTGCGCATTGTATGGGTGTGTGTTACATTACATTCACTAGTAGGAGTGAGAAAATCATCACGGGGTGGTGCGCATTGTATGGGTGTGTTACATTAGATTCACTAGTAGGAGTGAGAAAATCATCACGGGGTGGTGCGAATTGTATGGGTGTGTGTTACATTACATTCACTAGTAGGAGTGAGAAAAACATCACGGGGTGGTGCGCATTGTATGGGTGTGTGTTACATTACATTCACTAGTAGGAGTGAGAAAAACATCACGGGGTGGTGCGCATTGTATGGGTGTGTTACATTACATTCACTAGTAGCAGTGAGAAAAACATCACGGGGTGGTGCGCATTGTATGGGTGTGTGTTACATTAGATTCACTAGTAGGAGTGAGAAAAACATCACGGGGTGGTGCGCATTGTATGGGTGTGTTACATTAGATTCACTAGTAGGAGTGAGAAAAACATCACGGGGTGGTGCGCATTGTATGGGTGTGTGTTACATTACATTCACTAGTAGGAGTGAGAAAAACATCACGGGGTGGTGCGCATTGTATGGGTGTGTTACATTACATTCACTAGTAGGAGTGAGAAAAACATCACGGGGTGGTGCGCATTGTATGGGTGTGTGTTACATTAGATTCACTAGTAGGAGTGAGAAAAACATCACGGGGTGGTGCGCATTGTATGGGTGTGTGTTACATTAGATTCACTAGTAGGAGTGAGAAAAACATCACGGGGTGGTGCGCATTGTATGGGTGTGTGTTACATTACATTCACTAGTAGGAGTGAGAAAAACATCACGGGGTGGTGCCCATTGTATGGTGTGTATTACATTACATTCACTAGTAAGAATGAGAAAAACATCACGGGGTGGTGCGCATTGTTTGGGTGTGTGTTACATTAGATTCACTAGTAGGAGTGAGAAAAACATCACGGGGTGGTGCGCATTGTATGGGTGTGTGTTACATTAGATTCACTAGTAGGAGTGAGAAAAACATCACGGGGTGGTGCGCATTGTATGGGTGTGTGTTACATTAGATTCACTAGTAGGAGTGAGAAAAACATCAAGGGGTTGTGCGCATTGTATGGGTGTGTGTTACATTAGATTCACTAGTAGGAGTGAGAAAAACATCACGGGGTGGTGCGCATTGTATGGGTGTGTGTTACATTAGATTCACTAGTAGGAGTGAGAAAAACATCACGGGGTGGTGCGCATTGTATGGGTGTGTGTTACATTACATTCACTAGTAGGAGTGAGAAAAACATCACGGAGTGGTGCGCATTGTATGGGTGTGTGTTACATTACATTCACTAGGAGGAGTGAGAAAAACATCACGGGGTGGTGCGCATTGTATGGGTGTGTGTTACATTACATTCACTAGTAGGAGTGAGAAAAACATCACGGGGTGGTGCGCATTGTATGGGTGTGTGTTACATTACATTCACTAGTAGGAGTGAGAAAAACATCACGGGGTGGTGCGCATTGTATGGCTGTGTGTTACATTAGATTCACTAGTAGCAGTGAGAAAAACATCACGGGGTGGTGCGCATTGTATGGGTGTGTGTTACATTAGATTCACTAGTAGGAGTCTGAAAAACATCACGGGGTGGTGCGCATTGTATGGGTGTGTGTTACATTACATTCACTAGTAGGAGTGATAAAAACATCAGGGGGTGGTGCGCATTGTATGGGTGTGTGTTATATTAGATTCACTAGTAGGAGTGAGAAAAACATCACGGGGTGGTGCGCATCGTATGGGTGTGTGTTACATTAGATTCACTAGTAGGAGTGAGAAAAACATCACGGGGTGGTGCGCATTGTATGGGTGTTTGTTACATTACATTCACTAGTAGGAGTGAGAAAAACATCACGGGGTGGTCCGCATTGTATGGGTGTTTGTTACATTAGATTCACTAGTAGGAGTGAGAAAATCATCACGGGGTGGTGAGCATTGTATGGGTGTGTGTTACATTACATTCACTAGTAGGAGTGAGAAAAACATCACGGGGTGGTGCGCATTGTATGGGTGTTTGTTACATTAGATTCACTAGTAGGAGTGAGAAAATCATCACGCGGTGGTGCGCATTGTATGGGTGTGTGTTACATTACATTCACTAGTAGGAGTGAGAAAAACATCACGGGGAGGTGCGCATTATATTGGTGTGTTACATTAGATTCACTAGTAGGAGTGAGAAAAACATCACGGGGTGGTGCGCATTGTATGGGTGTGTGTTACATTACATTCACTAGTAGGAGTGAGAAAAACATCACGGGGTGGTGCGCATTGTATGGGTGTGTGTTACATTACATTCACTAGTAGGAGTGAGAAAAACATCACGGTGTGGTGCGCATTGTATGGGTGTGTGTTACATTACTTTCACTAGTAGGAGTGAGAAAAAAATCACGGGGTGGTGCGCATTGTATGGGTGTGTGTTACATTACATTCACTAGTAGGAGTGAGAAAATCATCACGGGGTGGTGCGCATTGTATGGGTGTGTTACATTAGATTCACTAGTAGGAGTGAGAAAATCATCACGGGGTGGTGCGAATTGTATGGGTGTGTGTTACATTACATTCACTAGTAGGAGTGAGAAAAACATCACGGGGTGGTGCGCATTGTATGGGTGTGTGTTACATTACATTCACTAGTAGGAGTGAGAAAAACATCACGGGGTGGTGCGCATTGTATGGGTGTGTTACATTACATTCACTAGTAGCAGTGAGAAAAACATCACGGGGTGGTGCGCATTGTATGGGTGTGTGTTACATTAGATTCACTAGTAGGAGTGAGAAAAACATCACGGGGTGGTGCGCATTGTATGGGTGTGTTACATTAGATTCACTAGTAGGAGTGAGAAAAACATCACGGGGTGGTGCGCATTGTATGGGTGTGTGTTACATTACATTCACTAGTAGGAGTGAGAAAAACATCACGGGGTTGTGCGCATTGTATGGGTGTTCGTTACATTACATTCACTAGTAGGAGTGAGAAAATCATCACGCGGTGGTGCGCATTGTATGGGTGTGTGTTACATTACATTCACTAGTAGGAGTGAGAAAAACATCACGGGGTGGTGCGCATTGTATGGGTGTTCGTTACATTACATTCACTAGTAGGAGTGAGAAAATCATCACGCGGTGGTGCGCATTGTATGGGTGTGTGTTACATTACATTCACTAGTAGGAGTGAGAAAAACATCACGGGGTGGTGCGCATTGTATGGGTGTGTGTTACATTACATTCACTAGTAGGAGTGAGAAAAACATCACGGGGTGGTGCGCATTGTATGGGTGTGTGTTACATTACATTCACTAGTAAGAGTGAGAAAAACATCACGGGGTGGTGCGCATTGTATGGGTGTGTTACATTACATTCACTAGTAGCAGTGAGAAAAACATCACGGGGTGGTGCGCATTGTATGGGTGTGTGTTACATTAGATTCACTAGTAGGAGTGAGAAAAACATCACGGGGTGGTGCGTATTGTATGGGTGTGTGTTACATTAGATTCACTAGTAGGAGTGAGAAAAACATCACGGGGTGGTGCGCATTGTATGGGTGTGTGTTACATTACATTCACTAGTAAGAGTGAGAAAAACATCACGGGGTGGTGCGCATTGTATGGGTGTGTGTTACATTAGATTCACTAGTAGGAGTGAGAAAAACATCACGGGGTGGTGCGCATTGTATGGGTGTGTGTTACATTAGATTCACTAGTAGGAGTGAGAAAAACATCACGGGGTGGTGCGCATTGTATGGGTGTGTGTTACATTACATTCACTAGGAGGAGTCAGAAAAACATCACGGGGTGGTGCGCATTGTATGGGTGTGTGTTACATTACATTCACTAGTAGGAGTGAGAAAAACATCACGGGGTGGTACGCATTGTATGGGTGTGTGTTACATTACATTCACTAGTAGGAGTGAGAAAAACATCACGGGGTGGTGCGCATTGTATGGGTGTGTGTTACATTAGATTCACTAGTAGGAGTGAGAAAAACATCACGGGGTGGTGCGCATTGTATGGGTGTGTGTTACATTACATTCACTAGTAGGAGTGAGAAAAACATCACGGGGTGGTGCGCATTGTATGGGTGTGTGTTACATTAGATTCACTAGTAGCAGTGAGAAAAACATCACGGGGTGGTGCGCATTGTATGGGTGTGTGTTACATTAGATTCACTAGTAGGAGTGAGAAAAACATCACGGGGTGGTGCGCATTGTATGGGTGTTTGTTACATTACATTCACTAGTAGGAGTGAGAAAAACATCACGGGGTGGTGCGCATTGTATGGGTGTTTGTTACATTAGATTCACTAGTAGGAGTGAGAAAAACATCACGGGGTGGTGCGCATTGTATGGGTGTTTGTTACATTACATTCACTAGTAGGAGTGAGAAAAACATCACGGGGTGGTGCGCATTGTATGGGTGTGTGTTACATTACATTCACTAGTAGGAGTGAGAAAATCATCACGGGGTGGTGCGCATTGTATGGGTGTGTTACATTAGATTCACTAGTAGGAGTGAGAAAATCATCACGGGGTGGTGCGAATTGTATGGGTGTGTGTTACATTACATTCACTAGTAGGAGTGAGAAAAACATCACGGGGTGGTGCGCATTGTATGGGTGTGTGTTACATTACATTCACTAGTAGGAGTGAGAAAAACATCACGGGGTGGTGCGCATTGTATGGGTGTGTTACATTACATTCACTAGTAGCAGTGAGAAAAACATCACGGGGTGGTGCGCATTGTATGGGTGTGTGTTACATTAGATTCACTAGTAGGAGTGAGAAAAACATCACGGGGTGGTGCGCATTGTATGGGTGTGTTACATTAGATTCACTAGTAGGAGTGAGAAAAACATCACGGGGTGGTGCGCATTGTATGGGTGTGTGTTACATTACATTCACTAGTAGGAGTGAGAAAAACATCACGGGGTGGTGCGCATTGTATGGGTGTGTTACATTACATTCACTAGTAGGAGTGAGAAAAACATCACGGGGTGGTGCGCATTGTATGGGTGTGTGTTACATTAGATTCACTAGTAGGAGTGAGAAAAACATCACGGGGTGGTGCGCATTGTATGGGTGTGTGTTACATTAGATTCACTAGTAGGAGTGAGAAAAACATCACGGGGTGGTGCGCATTGTATGGGTGTGTGTTACATTACATTCACTAGTAGGAGTGAGAAAAACATCACGGGGTGGTGCCCATTGTATGGTGTGTATTACATTACATTCACTAGTAAGAATGAGAAAAACATCACGGGGTGGTGCGCATTGTTTGGGTGTGTGTTACATTAGATTCACTAGTAGGAGTGAGAAAAACATCACGGGGTGGTGCGCATTGTATGGGTGTGTGTTACATTAGATTCACTAGTAGGAGTGAGAAAAACATCACGGGGTGGTGCGCATTGTATGGGTGTGTGTTACATTAGATTCACTAGTAGGAGTGAGAAAAACATCAAGGGGTTGTGCGCATTGTATGGGTGTGTGTTACATTAGATTCACTAGTAGGAGTGAGAAAAACATCACGGGGTGGTGCGCATTGTATGGGTGTGTGTTACATTAGATTCACTAGTAGGAGTGAGAAAAACATCACGGGGTGGTGCGCATTGTATGGGTGTGTGTTACATTACATTCACTAGTAGGAGTGAGAAAAACATCACGGGGTGGTGCGCATTGTATGGGTGTGTGTTACATTACATTCACTAGGAGGAGTGAGAAAAACATCACGGGGTGGTGCGCATTGTATGGGTGTGTGTTACATTACATTCACTAGTAGGAGTGAGAAAAACATCACGGGGTGGTGCGCATTGTATGGGTGTGTGTTACATTACATTCACTAGTAGGAGTGAGAAAAACATCACGGGGTGGTGCGCATTGTATGGCTGTGTGTTACATTAGATTCACTAGTAGCAGTGAGAAAAACATCACGGGGTGGTGCGCATTGTATGGGTGTGTGTTACATTAGATTCACTAGTAGGAGTCTGAAAAACATCACGGGGTGGTGCGCATTGTATGGGTGTGTGTTACATTACATTCACTAGTAGGAGTGATAAAAACATCAGGGGGTGGTGCGCATTGTATGGGTGTGTGTTATATTAGATTCACTAGTAGGAGTGAGAAAAACATCACGGGGTGGTGCGCATCGTATGGGTGTGTGTTACATTAGATTCACTAGTAGGAGTGAGAAAAACATCACGGGGTGGTGCGCATTGTATGGGTGTTTGTTACATTACATTCACTAGTAGGAGTGAGAAAAACATCACGGGGTGGTGCGCATTGTATGGGTGTTTGTTACATTAGATTCACTAGTAGGAGTGAGAAAATCATCACGGGGTGGTGAGCATTGTATGGGTGTGTGTTACATTACATTCACTAGTAGGAGTGAGAAAAACATCACGGGGTGGTGCGCATTGTATGGGTGTTTCTTACATTAGATTCACTAGTAGGAGTGAGAAAATCATCACGCGGTGGTGCGCATTGTATGGGTGTGTGTTACATTACATTCACTAGTAGGAGTGAGAAAAACATCACGGGGTGGTGCGCATTATATGGGTGTGTTACATTAGATTCACTAGTAGGAGTGAGAAAAACATCACGGGGTGGTGCGCATTGTATGGGTGTGTGTTACATTACATTCACTAGTAGGAGTGAGAAAAACATCACGGGGTGGTGCGCATTGTATGGGTGTGTGTTACATTACATTCACTAGTAGGAGTGAGAAAAACATCACGGTGTGGTGCGCATTGTATGGGTGTGTGTTACATTACTTTCACTAGTAGGAGTGAGAAAAACATCACGTTGTGGTGCGCATTGTATGGGTGTGTGTTACATTACATTCACTAGTAGGAGTGAGAAAAACATCACGGGGTGTTGCACATTGTATGGGTGTGTGTTACATTAGATTCACTAGTAGCAGTGAGAAAAACATCACGGGGTGGTGCGCATTGTATGGGTGTGTGTTACATTACATTCACTAGTAGGAGTGAGAAAAACATCACGGGGTGGTGCGCATTGTATGGGTGTGTGTTACATTACATTCACTAGTAGGAGTGAGAAAAACATCACGGGGTTGTGCGCATTGTATGGGTGTTCGTTACATTACATTCACTAGTAGGAGTGAGAAAATCATCACGCGGTGGTGCGCATTGTATGGGTGTGTGTTACATTACATTCACTAGTAGGAGTGAGAAAAACATCACGGGGTGGTGCGCATTGTATGGGTGTGTGTTACATTACATTCACTAGTAGGAGTGAGAAAAACATCACGGGGTGGTGCGCATTGTATGGGTGTGTGTTACATTACATTCACTAGTAAGAGTGAGAAAAACATCACGGGGTGGTGCGCATTGTATGGGTGTGTTACATTACATTCACTAGTAGCAGTGAGAAAAACATCACGGGGTGGTGCGCATTGTAAGGGTGTGTGTTACATTAGATTCACTAGTAGGAGTGAGAAAAACATCACGGGGTGGTGCGCATTGTATGGGTGTGTGTTACATTACATTCACTAGTAGGAGTGAGAAAAACATCACGGGGTGGTGCGCCTTGTATGGGTGTGTGTTAAATTACATTCACTAGTAGCAGTGAGAAAATCATCACGGGGTGGTTCGCATTGTATGGGTGTGTGTTACATTACATTCACTAGTAATAGTGAGAAAAACATCACGGGGTGGTGCGTATTGTATGGGTGTGTGTTACATTAGATTCACTAGTAGGAGTGAGAAAAACATCACGGGGTGGTGCGCATTGTATGGGTGTGTGTTACATTACATTCACTAGTAAGAGTGAGAAAAACATCACGGGGTGGTGCGCATTGTATGGGTGTGTGTTACATTAGATTCACTAGTAGGAGTGAGAAAAACATCACGGGGTGGTGCGCATTGTATGGGTGTGTGTTACATTAGATTCACTAGTAGGAGTGAGAAAAACATCACGGGGTGGTGCGCATTGTATGGGTGTGTGTTACATTACATTCACTAGGAGGAGTCAGAAAAACATCACGGGGTGGTGCGCATTGTATGGGTGTGTGTTACATTACATTCACTAGTAGGAGTGAGAAAAACATCACGGGGTGGTAGCATTGTATGGGTGTGTGTTACATTACATTCACTAGTAGGAGTGAGAAAAACATCACGGGTGGTGCGCATTGTATGGGTGTGTGTTACATTAGATTCACTAGTAGGAGTGAGAAAAACATCACGGGGTGGTGCGCATTGTATGGGTGTGTGTTACATTACATTCACTAGTAGGAGTGAGAAAAACATCACGGGGTGGTGCGCATTGTATGGGTGTGTGTTACATTAGATTCACTAGTAGCAGTGAGAAAAACATCACGGGGTGGTGCGCATTGTATGGGTGTGTGTTACATTAGATTCACTAGTAGGAGTGAGAAAACATCACGGGGTGGTGCGCATTGTATGGGTGTTTGTTACATTACATTCACTAGTAGGAGTGAGAAAACATCACGGGGTGGTGCGCATTGTATGGGTGTTTGTTACATTAGATTCACTAGTAGGTAGGAGTGAGAAAAACATCACGGGGTGGTGCGCATTGTATGGGTGTTTGTTACATTACATTCACTAGTAGGAGTGAGAAAAACATCACGCGGTGGTGCGCATTGTATGGGTGTGTGTTACATTACATTCACTAATAGGAGTGAGAAAATCATCACGGGGTGGTGCGCATTGTATGGGTGTGTTACATTAGATTCACTAGTAGGAGTGAGAAAATCATCACGGGGTGGTGCGAATTGTATGGGTGTGTGTTACATTACATTCACTAGTAGGAGTGAGAAAAACATCACGGGGTGGTGCGCATTGTATGGGTGTGTGTTACATTACATTCACTAGTAGGAGTGAGAAAAACATCACGGGGTGGTGCGCATTGTATGGGTGTGTTACATTACATTCACTAGTAGCAGTGAGAAAAACATCACGGGGTGGTGCGCATTGTATGGGTGTGTGTTACATTAGATTCACTAGTAGGAGTGAGAAAAACATCACGGGGTGGTGCGCATTGTATGGGTGTGTTACATTAGATTCACTAGTAGGAGTGAGAAAAACATCACGTGGTGGTGCGCATTGTATGGGTGTGTGTTACATTACATTCACTAGTAGGAGTGAGAAAAACATCACGGGGTGGTGCCCATTGTATGGTGTGTATTACATTACATTCACTAGTAAGATTGAGAAAAACATCACGGGGTGGTGCGCATTGTTTGGGTGTGTGTTACATTAGATTCACTAGTAGGAGTGAGAAAAACATCACGGGGTGGTGCGCATTGTATGGGTGTGTGTTACATTAGATTCACTAGTAGGAGTGAGAAAAACATCACGGGGTGGTGCGCATTGTATGGGTGTGTGTTACATTAGATTCACTAGTAGGAGTGAGAAAAACATCAAGGGGTGTGCGCATTGTATGGGTGTGTGTTACATTAGATTCACTAGTAGGAGTGAGAAAAACATCACGGGGTGGTGCGCATTGTATGGGTGTGTGTTACATTAGATTCACTAGTAGGAGTGAGAAAAACATCACGGGGTGGTGCGCATTGTATGGGTGTGTGTTACATTACATTCACTAGTAGGAGTGAGAAAAACATCACGGAGTGGTGCGCATTGTATGGGTGTGTGTTACATTACATTCACTAGGAGGAGTGAGAAAAACATCACGGGGTGGTGCGCATTGTATGGGTGTGTGTTACATTTACATTCACTAGTAGGAGTGAGAAAAACATCACGGGGTGGTGCGCATTGTATGGGTGTGTGTTACATTACATTCACTAGTAGGAGTGAGAAAAACATCACGGGGTGGTGCGCATTGTATGGCTGTGTGTTACATTAGATTCACTAGTAGCAGTGAGAAAAACATCACGGGGTGGTGCGCATTGTATGGGTGTGTGTTACATTAGATTCACTAGTAGGAGTCTGAAAAACATCACGGGGTGGTGCGCATTGTATGGGTGTGTGTTACATTACATTCACTAGTAGGAGTGATAAAAACATCGGGGTGGTGCGCATTGTATGGGTGTGTGTTACATTAGATTCACTAGTAGGAGTGAGAAAAACATCACGGGGTGGTGCGCATCGTATGGGTGTGTGTTACATTAGATTCACTAGTAGGAGTGAGAAAAACATCACGGGTGGTGCGCATTGTATGGGTGTTTGTTACATTACATTCACTAGTAGGAGTGAGAAAAACATCACGGGGTGGTGCGCATTGTATGGGTGTTTGTTACATTAGATTCACTAGTAGGAGTGAGAAAATCATCACGGGGTGGTGAGCATTGTATGGGTGTGTGTTGCATTACATTCACTAGTAGGAGTGAGAAAAACATCACGGGGTGGTGCGCATTGTATGGGTGTTTGTTACATTAGATTCACTAGTAGGAGTGAGAAAATCATCACGCGGTGGTGCGCATTGTATGGGTGTGTGTTACATTACATTCACTAGTAGGAGTGAGAAAAACATCACGGGGTGGTGCGCATTATATGGGTGTGTTACATTAGATTCACTAGTAGGAGTGAGAAAAACATCACGGGGTGGTGCGCATTGTATGGGTGTGTGTTACATTACATTCACTAGTAGGAGTGAGAAAAACATCACGGGGTGGTGCGCATTGTATGGGTGTGTGTTACATTACATTCACTAGTAGGAGTGAGAAAAACATCACGGTGTGGTGCGCATTGTATGGGTGTGTGTTACATTACTTTCACTAGTAGGAGTGAGAAAAACATCACGTTGTGGTGCGCATTGTATGGGTGTGTGTTACATTACATTCACTAGTAGGAGTGAGAAAAACATCACGGGGTGTTGCACATTGTATGGGTGTGTGTTACATTAGATTCACTAGTAGCAGTGAGAAAAACATCACGGGGTGGTGCGCATTGTATGGGTGTGTGTTACATTACATTCACTAGTAGGAGTGAGAAAAACATCACGGGGTGGTGCGCATTGTATGGGTGTGTGTTACATTACATTCACTAGTAGGAGTGAGAAAAACATCACGGGGTTGTGCGCATTGTATGGGTGTTCGTTACATTACATTCACTAGTAGGAGTGAGAAAATCATCACGCGGTGGTGCGCATTGTATGGGTGTGTGTTACATTACATTCACTAGTAGGAGTGAGAAAAACATCACGGGGTGGTGCGCATTGTATGGGTGTGTGTTACATTACATTCACTAGTAGGAGTGAGAAAAACATCACGGGGTGGTGGGCATTGTATGGGTGTGTGTTACATTACATTCACTAGTAAGAGTGAGAAAAACATCACGGGGTGGTGCGCATTGTATGGGTGTGTTACATTACATTCACTAGTAGCAGTGAGAAAAACATCACGGGGTGGTGCGCATTGTATGGGTGTGTGTTACATTAGATTCACTAGTAGGAGTGAGAAAAACATCACGGGGTGGTGCGCATTGTATGGGTGTGTGTTACATTACATTCACTAGTAGGAGTGAGAAAAACATCACGGGGTGGTGCGCCTTGTATGGGTGTGTGTTACATTACATTCACTAGTAGCAGTGAGAAAAACATCACGGGGTGGTTCGCATTGTATGGGTGTGTGTTACATTACATTCACTAGTAATAGTGAGAAAAACATCACGGGGTGGTGCGTATTGTATGGGTGTGTGTTACATTAGATTCACTAGTAGGAGTGAGAAAAACATCACGGGGTGGTGCGCATTGTATGGGTGTGTGTTACATTACATTCACTAGTAAGAGTGAGAAAAACATCACGGGGTGGTGCGCATTGTATGGGTGTGTGTTACATTAGATTCACTAGTAGGAGTGAGAAAAACATCACGGGGTGGTGCGCATTGTATGGGTGTGTGTTACATTAGATTCACTAGTAGGAGTGAGAAAAACATCACGGGGTGGTGCGCATTGTATGGGTGTGTGTTACATTACATTCACTAGGAGGAGTCAGAAAAACATCACGGGGTGGTGCGCATTGTATGGGTGTGTGTTACATTACATTCACTAGTAGGAGTGAGAAAAACATCACGGGGTGGTACGCATTGTATGGGTGTGTGTTACATTACATTCACTAGTAGGAGTGAGAAAAACATCACGGGGTGGTGCGCATTGTATGGGTGTGTGTTACATTAGATTCACTAGTAGGAGTGAGAAAAACATCACGGGGTGGTGCGCATTGTATGGGTGTGTGTTACATTACATTCACTAGTAGGAGTGAGAAAAACATCACGGGGTGGTGCGCATTGTATGGGTGTGTGTTACATTAGATTCACTAGTAGCAGTGAGAAAAACATCACGGGGTGTTGCAAATTGTATGGGTGTGTGTTACATTAGATTCACTAGTAGGAGTGAGAAAAACATCACGGGGTGGTGCGCATTGTATGGGTGTGTGTTACATTACATTCACTAGTAGGAGTGAGAAAAACATCACGGGGTGGTGCGCATTGTATGGGTGTGTGTTACATTAGATTCACTAGTAGCAGTGAGAAAAACATCACGGGGTGGTGCGCATTGTATGGGTGTGTGTTACATTAGATTCACTAGTAGGAGTGAGAAAAACATCACGGGGTGGTGCGCATTGTATGGGTGTGTGTTATATTACATTCACTAGTAGGAGTGAGAAAAACATCACGGGGTGTTGCGCATTGTATGGGTGTGTGTTACATTAGATTCACTAGTAGCAGTGAGAAAAACATCACGGGGTGGTGCGCATTGTATGGGTGTGTGTTACATTAGATTCACTAGTAGGAGTGAGAAAAACATCACGGGGTGGTGCGCATTGTATGGGTGTGTTTTACATTACATTCACTAGTAGGAGTGAGAAAAACATCACGGTGTGGTGCGCATTGTATGGGTGTTCGTTACATTAGATTCACTAGTAGGAGTGAGAAAATCATCACGCGGTGGTGCACATTGTATGGGTGTGTGTTACATTACATTCACTAGTAGGAGTGAGAAAAACATCACGGGGTGGTGCGCATTGTATGGGTGTGTTACATTACATTCACTAGTAGCAGTGAGAAAAACATCACGGAGTGGTGCGCATTGTATGGGTGTGTGTTACATTAGATTCACTAGTAGGAGTGAGAAAAACATCACGGGGTGGTGCGCATTGTATGGGTGTGTTACATTAGATTCACTAGTAGGAGTGAGAAAAACATCACGGGGTGGTGCGCATTGTATGGGTGTGTGTTACATTACATTCACTAGTAGGAGTGAGAAAAACATCACGGGGTGGTGCGCATTGTATGGGTGTGTGTTACATTACATTCACTAGTAGGAGTGAGAAAAACATCACGGGGTGGTGCGCATTGCATGGGTGTGTTACATTACATTCACTAGTAGGAGTGAGAAAAACATCACGGGGTGGTGCGCATTGTATGGGTGTGTGTTACATTAGATTCACTAGTAGGAGTGAGAAAAACATCACGAGGTGGTGCGCATTGTATGGGTGTGTGTTACATTAGATTCACTAGTAGGAGTGAGAAAAACATCACGGGGTGGTGCGCATTGTATGGGTGTGTGTTACATTACATTCACTAGTAGGAGTGAGAAAAACATCACGGGGTGGTGCGCATTTTATGGGTGTGTGTTACATTACATTCACTAGTAAGATTGAGAAAAACATCACGGGGTGGTGCGCATTGTTTGGGTGTGTGTTACATTAGATTCACTAGTAGGAGTGAGAAAAACATCACGGGGTGGTGCGCATTGTATGGGTGTGTGTTACATTAGATTCACTAGTAGGAGTGAGAAAAACATCACGGGGTGGTGCGCATTGTATGGGTGTGTGTTACATTCGATTCACTAGTAGGAGTGAGAAAAACATCACGGGGTTGTGCACATTGTATGGGTGTGTGTTACATTAGATTCACTAGTAGGAGTGAGAAAAACATCACGGGGTGGTGCGCATTGTATGGGTGTGTGTTACATTAGATTCACTAGTAGGAGTGAGAAAAACATCACGGGGTGGTGCGCATTGTATGGGTGTGTGTTACATTACATTCACTAGTAGGAGTGAGAAAAACATCACGGAGTGGTGCGCATTGTATGGGTGTGTGTTACATTACATTCACTAGGAGGAGTGAGAAAAACATCACGGGGTGGTGCGCATTGTATGGGTGTGTGTTACATTAGATTCACTAGTAGCAGTGAGAAAAACATCACGGGGTGGTGCGCATCGTATGGGTGTGTGTTACATTACATTCACTAGTAGCAGTGAGAAAAACATCACGGGGTGGTGCGCATTGTATGGGTGTGTGTTACATTACATTCACTAGTAGGAGTGAGAAAAACATCACGGGGTGGTGCGCATTGTATGGGTGTGTGTTACATTACATTCACTAGTAGGAGTGAGAAAAACATCACGGGGTGGTGCGCATGGTATGGCTGTGTGTTACATTAGATTCACTAGTAGCAGTGAGGAAAACATCACGGGGTGGTGCGCATTGTATGGGTGTGTGTTACATTAGATTCACTAGTAGGAGTCTGAAAAACATCACGGGGTGGTGCGCATTGTATGGGTGTGTGTTACATTACATTCACTAGTAGGAGTGATAAAAACATCAGGGGGTGGTGCGCATTGTATGGGTGTGTGTTATATTAGATTCACTAGTAGGAGTGAGAAAAACATCACGGGGTGGTGCGCATCGTATGGGTGTGTGTTACATTAGATTCACTAGTAGGAGTGAGAAAAACATCACGGGGTGGTGCGCATTGTATGGGTGTTTGTTACATTACATTCACTAGTAGGAGTGAGAAAAACATCACGGGGTGGTGCGCATTGTATGGGTGTTTGTTACATTAGATTCACTAGTAGGAGTGAGAAAATCATCACGGGGTGGTGAGCATTGTATGGGTGTGTGTTACATTACATTCACTAGTAGGAGTGAGAAAATCATCACGCGGTGGTGCGCATTGTATGGGTGTGTGTTACATTAGATTCACTATTAGGAGTGAGAAAATCATCACGCGGTGGTGCGCATTGTATGGGTGTGTGTTACATTACATTCACTAGTAGGAGTGAGAAAAACATCACGGGGTGGTGCGCATTGTATGGGTGTGTGTTACATTAGATTCACTAGTAGGAGTGAGAAAAACATCACGGCGTGGTGCGCATTGTATGGGTGTGTGTTACATTACATTCACTAGTAGGAGTGAGAAAAACATCACGGGGTGGTGCGCATTGTATGGGTGTGTGTTAAATTACATTCACTAGTAGGAGTGAGAAAAACATCACGGGGTGGTGCGCATTGTATGGGTGTGTTACATTACATTCACTAGTAGCAGTGAGAAAAACATCACGGGGTGGTGCGCGTTGTATGGGTGTGTGTTACATTAGATTCACTAGTAGGAGTGAGAAAAACATCACGGGGTGGTGCGCATTGTATGGGTGTGTGTTACATTACATTCACTAGTAGGAGTGAGAAAATCATCACGCGGTGGTGCGCATTGTATGGGTGTGTGTTACATTACATTCACTAGTAGGAGTGAGAAAAACATCACGGGGTGGTGCGCATTATATGGGTGTGTTACATTAGATTCACTAGTAGGAGTGAGAAAAACATCACGGGGTGGTGCGCATTGTATGGGTGTGTGTTACATTACATTCACTAGTAGGAGTGAGAAAAACATCACGGGGTGGTGCGCATTGTATGGGTGTGTGTTACATTACATTCACTAGTAGGAGTGAGAAAAACATCACGGTGTGGTGCGCATTGTATGGGTGTGTGTTACATTACTTTCACTAGTAGGAGTGAGAAAAACATCACGTTGTGGTGCGCATTGTATGGGTGTGTGTTACATTACATTCACTAGTAGGAGTGAGAAAAACATCACGGAGTGTTGCACATTGTATGGGTGTGTGTTACATTAGATTCACTAGTAGCAGTGAGAAAAACATCACGGGGTGGTGCGCATTGTATGGGTGTGTGTTACATTACATTCACTAGTAGGAGTGAGAAAAACATCACGGGGTGGTGCGCATTGTATGGGTGTGTGTTACATTACATTCACTAGTAGGAGTGAGAAAAACATCACGGGGTTGTGCGCATTGTATGGGTGTTCGTTACATTACATTCACTAGTAGGAGTGAGAAAATCATCACGCGGTGGTGCGCATTGTATGGGTGTGTGTTACATTACATTCACTAGTAGGAGTGAGAAAAACATCACGGGGTGGTGCGCATTGTATGGGTGTGTGTTACATTACATTCACTAGTAGGAGTGAGAAAAACATCACGGGGTGGTGCGCATTGTATGGGTGTGTGTTACATTACATTCACTAGTAAGAGTGAGAAAAACATCACGGGGTGGTGCGCATTGTATGGGTGTGTTACATTACATTCACTAGTAGCAGTGAGAAAAACATCACGGGGTGGTGCGCATTGTATGGGTGTGTGTTACATTAGATTCACTAGTAGGAGTGAGAAAAACATCACGGGGTGGTGCGCATTGTATGGGTGTGTGTTACATTACATTCACTAGTAGGAGTGAGAAAAACATCACGGGGTGGTGCGCCTTGTATGGGTGTGTGTTACATTACATTCACTAGTAGCAGTGAGAAAAACATCACGGGGTGGTTCGCATTGTATGGGTGTGTGTTACATTACATTCACTAGTAATAGTGAGAAAAACATCACGGGGTGGTGCGTATTGTATGGGTGTGTGTTACATTAGATTCACTAGTAGGAGTGAGAAAAACATCACGGGGTGGTGCGCATTGTATGGGTGTGTGTTACATTACATTCACTAGTAAGAGTGAGAAAAACATCACGGGGTGGTGCGCATTGTATGGGTGTGTGTTACATTAGATTCACTAGTAGGAGTGAGAAAAACATCACGGGGTGGTGCGCATTGTATGGGTGTGTGTTACATTAGATTCACTAGTAGGAGTGAGAAAAACATCACGGGGTGGTGCGCATTGTATGGGTGTGTGTTACATTACATTCACTAGGAGGAGTCAGAAAAACATCACGGGGTGGTGCGCATTGTATGGGTGTGTGTTACATTACATTCACTAGTAGGAGTGAGAAAAACATCACGGGGTGGTACGCATTGTATGGGTGTGTGTTACATTACATTCACTAGTAGGAGTGAGAAAAACATCACGGGGTGGTGCGCATTGTATGGGTGTGTGTTACATTAGATTCACTAGTAGGAGTGAGAAAAACATCACGGGGTGGTGCGCATTGTATGGGTGTGTGTTACATTACATTCACTAGTAGGAGTGAGAAAAACATCACGGGGTGGTGCGCATTGTATGGGTGTGTGTTACATTAGATTCACTAGTAGCAGTGAGAAAAACATCACGGGGTGGTGCGCATTGTATGGGTGTGTGTTACATTAGATTCACTAGTAGGAGTGAGAAAAACATCACGGGGTGGTGCGCATTGTATGGGTGTGTGTTACATTACATTCACTAGTAGGAGTGAGAAAAACATCACGTGGTGGTGCGCATTGTATGGGTGTGTGTTACATTAGATTCACTAGTAGCAGTGAGAAAAACATCACGGGGTGGTGCGCATTGTATGGGTGTGTGTTACATTAGATTCACTAGTAGGAGTGAGAAAAACATCACGGGGTGGTGCGCATTGTATGGGTGTGTGTTATATTACATTCACTAGTAGGAGTGAGAAAAACATCACGGGGTGGTGCGCATTGTATGGGTGTGGGTTACATTAGATTCACTAGTAGGAGTGAGAAAATCATCACGCGGTGGTGCACATTGTATGGGTGTGTGTTACATTACATTCACTAGTAGGAGTGAGAAAAACATCACGGGGTGGTGCGCATTGTATGGGTGTGTTACATTACATTCACTAGTAGCAGTGAGAAAAACATCACGGAGTGGTGCGCATTGTATGGGTGTGTGTTACATTAGATTCACTAGTAGGAGTGAGAAAAACATCACGGGGTGGTGCGCATTGTATGGGTGTGTTACATTAGATTCACTAGTAGGAGTGAGAAAAACATCACGGGGTGGTGCGCATTGTATGGGTGTGTGTTACATTACATTCACTAGTAGGAGTGAGAAAAACATCACGGGGTGGTGCGCATTGTATGGGTGTGTGTTACATTACATTCACTAGTAGGAGTGAGAAAAACATCACGGGGTGGTGCGCATTGCATGGGTGTGTTACATTACATTCACTAGTAGGAGTGAGAAAAACATCACGGGGTGGTGCGCATTGTATGGGTGTGTGTTACATTAGATTCACTAGTAGGAGTGAGAAAAATATCACGAGGTGGTGCGCATTGTATGGGTGTGTGTTACATTAGATTCACTAGTAGGAGTGAGAAAAACATCACGGGGTGGTGCGCATTGTATGGGTGTGTGTTACATTACATTCACTAGTAGGAGTGAGAAAAACATCACGGGGTGGTGCGCATTTTATGGGTGTGTGTTACATTACATTCACTAGTAAGATTGAGAAAAACATCACGGGGTGGTGCGCATTGTTTGGGTGTGTGTTACATTAGATTCACTAGTAGGAGTGAGAAAAACATCACGGGGTGGTGCGCATTGTATGGGTGTGTGTTACATTAGATTCACTAGTAGGAGTGAGAAAAACATCACGGGGTGGTGCGCATTGTATGGGTGTGTGTTACATTCGATTCACTAGTAGGAGTGAGAAAAACATCACGGGGTTGTGCACATTGTATGGGTGTGTGTTACATTAGATTCACTAGTAGGAGTGAGAAAAACATCACGGGGTGGTGCGCATTGTATGGGTGTGTGTTACATTAGATTCACTAGTAGGAGTGAGAAAAACATCACGGGGTGGTGCGCATTGTATGGGTGTGTGTTACATTACATTCACTAGTAGGAGTGAGAAAAACATCACGGAGTGGTGCGCATTGTATGGGTGTGTGTTACATTACATTCACTAGGAGGAGTGAGAAAAACATCACGGGGTGGTGCGCATTGTATGGGTGTGTGTTACATTAGATTCACTAGTAGCAGTGAGAAAAACATCACGGGGTGGTGCGCATCGTATGGGTGTGTGTTACATTACATTCACTAGTAGCAGTGAGAAAAACATCACGGGGTGGTGCGCATTGTATGGGTGTGTGTTACATTACATTCACTAGTAGGAGTGAGAAAAACATCACGGGGTGGTGCGCATTGTATGGGTGTGTGTTACATTACATTCACTAGTAGGAGTGAGAAAAACATCACGGGGTGGTGCGCATGGTATGGCTGTGTGTTACATTAGATTCACTAGTAGCAGTGAGGAAAACATCACGGGGTGGTGCGCATTGTATGGGTGTGTGTTACATTAGATTCACTAGTAGGAGTCTGAAAAACATCACGGGGTGGTGCGCATTGTATGGGTGTGTGTTACATTACATTCACTAGTAGGAGTGATAAAAACATCAGGGGGTGGTGCGCATTGTATGGGTGTGTGTTATATTAGATTCACTAGTAGGAGTGAGAAAAACATCACGGGGTGGTGCGCATCGTATGGGTGTGTGTTACATTAGATTCACTAGTAGGAGTGAGAAAAACATCACGGGGTGGTGCGCATTGTATGGGTGTTTGTTACATTACATTCACTAGTAGGAGTGAGAAAAACATCACGGGGTGGTGCGCATTGTATGGGTGTTTGTTACATTAGATTCACTAGTAGGAGTGAGAAAATCATCACGGGGTGGTGAGCATTGTATGGGTGTGTGTTACATTACATTCACTAGTAGGAGTGAGAAAATCATCACGCGGTGGTGCGCATTGTATGGGTGTGTGTTACATTAGATTCACTATTAGGAGTGAGAAAATCATCACGCGGTGGTGCGCATTGTATGGGTGTGTGTTACATTACATTCACTAGTAGGAGTGAGAAAAACATCACGGGGTGGTGCGCATTGTATGGGTGTGTGTTACATTAGATTCACTAGTAGGAGTGAGAAAAACATCACGGCGTGGTGCGCATTGTATGGGTGTGTGTTACATTAGATTCACTAGTAGGAGTGAGAAAAACATCACGGGGTGGTGCGCATTGTATGGGTGTGTGTTAAATTACATTCACTAGTAGGAGTGAGAAAAACATCACGGGGTGGTGCGCATTGTATGGGTGTGTTACATTACATTCACTAGTAGCAGTGAGAAAAACATCACGGGGTGGTGCGCGTTGTATGGGTGTGTGTTACATTAGATTCACTAGTAGGAGTGAGAAAAACATCACGGGGTGGTGCGCATTGTATGGGTGTGTGTTACATTAGATTCACTAGTAGGAGTGAGAAAAACATCACGGGGTGGTGCGCATTGTATGGGTGTGTGTTACATTACATTCACTAGTAGGAGTGAGAAAAACATCACGGGGTGGTGCGCATTGTATGGGTGTGTGTTACATTAGATTCACTAGTAGGAGTCAGAAAAACATCACGGGGTGGTGCGCATTGTATGGGTGTGTGTTACATTACATTCACTAGTAGGAGTGATAAAAACATCAGGGGGTGGTGCGCATTGTATGGGTGTGTGTTATAGTAGATTCACTAGTAGGAGTGATAAAAACATCACGGGGTGGTGCGCATTGTATGGGTGTGTGTTACATTAGATTCACTAGTAGGAGTGAGAAAAACATCACGGTGTGGTGCGCATTGTATGGGTGTGTGTTACATTACATTCACTAGTAGGAGTGAGAAAAACATCACGGGGTGGTGCGCATTGTATGGGTGTTTGTTACATTAGATTCACTAGTAGGAGTGAGAAAAACATCACGGGGTGGTGCGCATTGTATGGGTGTTTGTTACATTACATTCACTAGTAGGAGTGAGAAAAACATCACGGGGTGGTGCGCATTGTATGGGTGTGTGTTACATTACATTCACTAGTAGGAGTGAGAAAATCATCACGGGGTGGTGCGCATTGTATGGGTGTGTTACATTAGATTCACTAGTAGGAGTGAGAAAATCATCACGGGGTGGTGCGCATTGTATGGGTGTGTGTTACATTAGATTCACTAGTAGGAGTGAGAAAAACATCACGGGGTGGTGCTCATTGTATGGGTGTGTGTTACATTACATTCACTAGTAGGAGTGAGAAAAACATCACGGGGTCGTGCGCATTGTATGGGTGTGTTACATTACATTCACTAGTAGCAGTGAGAAAAACATCACGGGGTGGTGCGCATTGTATGGGTGTGTGTTACATTAGATTCACTAGTAGGAGTGAGAAAAACATCACGGGGTGGTGCGCATTGTATGGGTGTGTTACATTAGATTCACTAGTAGGAGTGAGAAAAACATCACGGGGTGGTGCGCATTGTATGGGTGTGTGTTACATTACATTCACTAGTAGGAGTGAGAAAAACATCACGGGGTGGTGCGCATTGTATGGGTGTGTTACATTACATTCACTAGTAGGAGTGAGAAAAACATCACGGGGTGGTGCGCATTGTATGGGTGTGTGTTACATTAGATTCACTAGTAGGAGTGAGAAAAACATCACGGGGTGGTGCGCATTGTATGGGTGTGTGTTACATTAGATTCACTAGTAGGAGTGAGAAAAACATCACGGGGTGGTGCGCATTGTATGGGTGTGTGTTACATTACATTCACTAGTAGGAGTGAGAAAAACATCACGGGGTGGTGCGCATTGTATGGTGTGTATTACATTACATTCACTAGTAAGATTGAGAAAAACATCACGGGGTGGTGCGCATTGTTTGGGTGTGTGTTACATTAGATTCACTAGTAGGAGTCAGAAAAACATCACGGGGTGGTGCGCATTGTATGGGTGTGTGTTACATTAGATTCACTAGTAGGAGTGAGAAAAACATCACGGGGTGGTGCGCATTGTATGGGTGTGTGTTACATTAGATTCACTAGTAGGAGTGAGAAAAACATCACGGGGTTGTGCGCATTGTATGGGTGTGTGTTACATTAGATTCACTAGTAGGAGTGAGAAAAACATCACGGGGTGGTGCGCAATGTATGGGTGTGTGTTACATTAGATTCACTAGTAGGAGTGAGAAAAACATCACGGGGTGGTGCGCATTGTATGGGTGTTTGTTACATTACATTCACTAGTAGGAGTGAGAAAAACATCACGGGGTGGTGCGCATTGTATGGGTGTTTGTTACATTAGATTCACTAGTAGGAGTGAGAAAATCATCACGGGGTGGTGAGCATTGTATGGGTGTGTGTTACATTACATTCACTAGTAGGAGTGAGAAAATCATCACGCGGTGGTGCGCATTGTATGGTTGTGTGTTACATTAGATTCACTATTAGGAGTGAGAAAATCATCACGCGGTGGTGCGCATTGTATGGGTGTGTGTTACATTACATTCACTAGTAGGAGTGAGAAAAACATCACGGGGTGGTGCGCATTGTATGGGTGTGTGTTACATTAGATTCACTAGTAGGAGTGAGAAAAACATCACGGCGTGGTGCGCATTGTATGGGTGTGTGTTACATTACATTCACTAGTAGGAGTGAGAAAAACATCACGGGGTGGTGCGCATTGTATGGGTGTGTGTTAAATTACATTCACTAGTAGGAGTGAGAAAAACATCACGGGGTGGTGCGCATTGTATGGGTGTGTTACATTACATTCACTAGTAGCAGTGAGAAAAACATCACGGGGTGGTGCGCGTTGTATGGGTGTGTGTTACATTAGATTCACTAGTAGGAGTGAGAAAAACATCACGGGGTGGTGCGCATTGTATGGGTGTGTGTTACATTACATTCACTAGTAGGAGTGAGAAAATCATCACGCGGTGGTGCGCATTGTATGGGTGTGTGTTACATTACATTCACTAGTAGGAGTGAGAAAAACATCACGGGGTGGTGCGCATTATATGGGTGTGTTACATTAGATTCACTAGTAGGAGTGAGAAAAACATCACGGGGTGGTGCGCATTGTATGGGTGTGTGTTACATTACATTCACTAGTAGGAGTGAGAAAAACATCACGGGGTGGTGCGCATTGTATGGGTGTGTGTTACATTACTTTCACTAGTAGGAGTGAGAAAAACATCACGTTGTGGTGCGCATTGTATGGGTGTGTGTTACATTACATTCACTAGTAGGAGTGAGAAAAACATCACGGAGTGTTGCACATTGTATGGGTGTGTGTTACATTAGATTCACTAGTAGCAGTGAGAAAAACATCACGGGGTGGTGCGCATTGTATGGGTGTGTGTTACATTACATTCACTAGTAGGAGTGAGAAAAACATCACGGGGTGGTGCGCATTGTATGGGTGTGTGTTACATTACATTCACTAATAGGAGTGAGAAAAACATCACGGGGTGGTGCGCATTGTATGGGTGTGTGTTACATTACATTCACTAGTAGGAGTGAGAAAAACATCACGGGGTTGTGCGCATTGTATGGGTGTTCGTTACATTACATTCACTAGTAGGAGTGAGAAAATCATCACGCGGTGGTGCGCATTGTATGGGTGTGTGTTACATTACATTCACTAGTAGGAGTGAGAAAAACATCACGGGGTGGTGCGCATTGTATGGGTGTGTGTTACATTACATTCACTAGTAGGAGTGAGAAAAACATCACGGGGTGGTGCGCATTGTATGGGTGTGTGTTACATTACATTCACTAGTAAGAGTGAGAAAAACATCACGGGCTGGTGCGCATTGTATGGGTGTGTTACATTACATTCACTAGTAGCAGTGAGAAAAACATCACGGGGTGGTGCGCATTGTATGGGTGTGTGTTACATTAGATTCACTAGTAGGAGTGAGAAAAACATCACGGGGTGGTGCGCATTGTATGGGTGTGTGTTACATTACATTCACTAGTAAGAGTGAGAAAAACATCACGGGGTGGTGCGCATTGTATGGGTGTGTGTTACATTAGATTCACTAGTAGGAGTGAGAAAAACATCACGGGGTGGTGCGCATTGTATGGGTGTGTGTTACATTAGATTCACTAGTAGGAGTGAGAAAAACATCACGGGGTGGTGCGCATTGTATGGGTGTGTGTTACATTACATTCACTAGGAGGAGTGAGAAAAACATCACGGGGTGGTGCGCATTGTATGGGTGTGTGTTACATTACATTCACTAGTAGGAGTGAGAAAAACATCACGGGGTGGTACGCATTGTATGGGTGTGTGTTACATTACATTCACTAGTAGGAGTGAGAAAAACATCACGGGGTGGTGCGCATTGTATGGGTGTGTGTTACATTAGATTCACTAGTAGGAGTGAGAAAAACATCACGGGGTGGTGCGCATTGTATGGGTGTGTGTTACATTACATTCACTAGTAGGAGTGAGAAAAACATCACGGGGTGGTGCGCATTGTATGGGTGTGTGTTACATTAGATTCACTAGTAGCAGTGAGAAAAACATCACGGGGTGGTGCGCATTGTATGGGTGTGTGTTACATTAGATTCACTAGTAGGAGTGAGAAAAACATCACGGGGTGGTGCGCATTGTATGGGTGTGTGTTACATTACATTCACTAGTAGGAGTGAGAAAAACATCACGGGGTGGTGCGCATTGTATGGGTGTGTGTTACATTAGATTCACTAGTAGCAGTGAGAAAAACATCACGGGGTGGTGCGCATTGTATGGGTGTGTGTTACATTAGATTCACTAGTAGGAGTGAGAAAAACATCACGGGGTGGTGCGCATTGTATGGGTGTGTGTTATATTACATTCACTAGTAGGAGTGAGAAAAACATCACGGGGTGGTGCGCATTGTATGGGTGTGGGTTACATTAGATTCACTAGTAGGAGTGAGAAAATCATCACGCGGTGGTGCACATTGTATGGGTGTGTGTTACATTACATTCACTAGTAGGAGTGAGAAAAACATCACGGGGTGGTGCGCATTGTATGGGTGTGTTACATTACATTCACTAGTAGCAGTGAGAAAAACATCACGGAGTGGTGCGCATTGTATGGGTGTGTGTTACATTAGATTCACTAGTAGGAGTGAGAAAAACATCACGGGGTGGTGCGCATTGTATGGGTGTGTTACATTAGATTCACTAGTAGGAGTGAGAAAAACATCACGGGGTGGTGCGCATTGTATGGGTGTGTGTTACATTACATTCACTAGTAGGAGTGAGAAAAACATCACGGGGTGGTGCGCATTGTATGGGTGTGTGTTACATTACATTCACTAGTAGGAGTGAGAAAAACATCACGGGGTGGTGCGCATTGCATGGGTGTGTTACATTACATTCACTAGTAGGAGTGAGAAAAACATCACGGGGTGGTGCGCATTGTATGGGTGTGTGTTACATTAGATTCACTAGTAGGAGTGAGAAAAATATCACGAGGTGGTGCGCATTGTATGGGTGTGTGTTACATTAGATTCACTAGTAGGAGTGAGAAAAACATCACGGGGTGGTGCGCATTGTATGGGTGTGTGTTACATTACATTCACTAGTAGGAGTGAGAAAAACATCACGGGGTGGTGCGCATTTTATGGGTGTGTGTTACATTACATTCACTAGTAAGATTGAGAAAAACATCACGGGGTGGTGCGCATTGTTTGGGTGTGTGTTACATTAGATTCACTAGTAGGAGTGAGAAAAACATCACGGGGTGGTGCGCATTGTATGGGTGTGTGTTACATTAGATTCACTAGTAGGAGTGAGAAAAACATCACGGGGTGGTGCGCATTGTATGGGTGTGTGTTACATTCGATTCACTAGTAGGAGTGAGAAAAACATCACGGGGTTGTGCACATTGTATGGGTGTGTGTTACATTAGATTCACTAGTAGGAGTGAGAAAAACATCACGGGGTGGTGCGCATTGTATGGGTGTGTGTTACATTAGATTCACTAGTAGGAGTGAGAAAAACATCACGGGGTGGTGCGCATTGTATGGGTGTGTGTTACATTACATTCACTAGTAGGAGTGAGAAAAACATCACGGAGTGGTGCGCATTGTATGGGTGTGTGTTACATTACATTCACTAGGAGGAGTGAGAAAAACATCACGGGGTGGTGCGCATTGTATGGGTGTGTGTTACATTAGATTCACTAGTAGCAGTGAGAAAAACATCACGGGGTGGTGCGCATCGTATGGGTGTGTGTTACATTACATTCACTAGTAGCAGTGAGAAAAACATCACGGGGTGGTGCGCATTGTATGGGTGTGTGTTACATTACATTCACTAGTAGGAGTGAGAAAAACATCACGGGGTGGTGCGCATTGTATGGGTGTGTGTTACATTACATTCACTAGTAGGAGTGAGAAAAACATCACGGGGTGGTGCGCATGGTATGGCTGTGTGTTACATTAGATTCACTAGTAGCAGTGAGGAAAACATCACGGGGTGGTGCGCATTGTATGGGTGTGTGTTACATTAGATTCACTAGTAGGAGTCTGAAAAACATCACGGGGTGGTGCGCATTGTATGGGTGTGTGTTACATTACATTCACTAGTAGGAGTGATAAAAACATCAGGGGGTGGTGCGCATTGTATGGGTGTGTGTTATATTAGATTCACTAGTAGGAGTGAGAAAAACATCACGGGGTGGTGCGCATCGTATGGGTGTGTGTTACATTAGATTCACTAGTAGGAGTGAGAAAAACATCACGGGGTGGTGCGCATTGTATGGGTGTTTGTTACATTACATTCACTAGTAGGAGTGAGAAAAACATCACGGGGTGGTGCGCATTGTATGGGTGTTTGTTACATTAGATTCACTAGTAGGAGTGAGAAAATCATCACGGGGTGGTGAGCATTGTATGGGTGTGTGTTACATTACATTCACTAGTAGGAGTGAGAAAATCATCACGCGGTGGTGCGCATTGTATGGGTGTGTGTTACATTAGATTCACTATTAGGAGTGAGAAAATCATCACGCGGTGGTGCGCATTGTATGGGTGTGTGTTACATTACATTCACTAGTAGGAGTGAGAAAAACATCACGGGGTGGTGCGCATTGTATGGGTGTGTGTTACATTAGATTCACTAGTAGGAGTGAGAAAAACATCACGGCGTGGTGCGCATTGTATGGGTGTGTGTTACATTACATTCACTAGTAGGAGTGAGAAAAACATCACGGGGTCGTGCGCATTGTATGGGTGTGTTACATTACATTCACTAGTAGCAGTGAGAAAAACATCACGGGGTGGTGCGCATTGTATGGGTGTGTGTTACATTAGATTCACTAGTAGGAGTGAGAAAAACATCACGGGGTGGTGCGCATTGTATGGGTGTGTTACATTAGATTCACTAGTAGGAGTGAGAAAAACATCACGGGGTGGTGCGCATTGTATGGGTGTGTGTTACATTACATTCACTAGTAGGAGTGAGAAAAACATCACGGGGTGGTGCGCATTGTATGGGTGTGTTACATTACATTCACTAGTAGGAGTGAGAAAAACATCACGGGGTGGTGCGCATTGTATGGGTGTGTGTTACATTAGATTCACTAGTAGGAGTGAGAAAAACATCACGGGGTGGTGCGCATTGTATGGGTGTGTGTTACATTAGATTCACTAGTAGGAGTGAGAAAAACATCACGGGGTGGTGCGCATTGTATGGGTGTGTGTTACATTACATTCACTAGTAGGAGTGAGAAAAACATCACGGGGTGGTGCGCATTGTATGGTGTGTATTACATTACATTCACTAGTAAGATTGAGAAAAACATCACGGGGTGGTGCGCATTGTTTGGGTGTGTGTTACATTAGATTCACTAGTAGGAGTCAGAAAAACATCACGGGGTGGTGCGCATTGTATGGGTGTGTGTTACATTAGATTCACTAGTAGGAGTGAGAAAAACATCACGGGGTGGTGCGCATTGTATGGGTGTGTGTTACATTAGATTCACTAGTAGGAGTGAGAAAAACATCACGGGGTTGTGCGCATTGTATGGGTGTGTGTTACATTAGATTCACTAGTAGGAGTGAGAAAAACATCACGGGGTGGTGCGCATTGTATGGGTGTGTGTTACATTAGATTCACTAGTAGGAGTGAGAAAAACATCACGGGGTGGTGCGCATTGTATGGGTGTGTGTTACATTACATTTACTAGTAGGAGTGAGAAAAACATCACGGAGTGGTGTGCATTGTATGGGTGTGTGTTACATTACATTCACTAGGAGGAGTGAGAAAAACATCACGGGGTGGTGCGCATTGTATGGGTGTGTGTTACATTAGATTCACTAGTAGCAGTGAGAAAAACATCACGGGGTGGTGCGCATTGTATGGGTGTGTGTTACATTACATTCACTAGGAGGAGTGAGAAAAACATCACGGGGTGGTGCGCATTGTATGGGTGTGTGTTACATTACATTCACTAGTAGGAGTGAGAAAAACATCACGGGGTGGTGCGCATTGTATGGGTGTGTGTTACATTACATTCACTAGTAGGAGTGATAAAAACATCAGGGGGTGGTGCGCATTGTATGGGTGTGTGTTATATTAGATTCACTAGTAGGAGTGAGAAAAACATCACGGGGTGGTGCGCATCGTATGGGTGTGTGTTACATTAGATTCACTAGTAGGAGTGAGAAAAACATCACGGGGTGGTGCGCATTGTATGGGTGTTTGTTACATTACATTCACTAGTAGGAGTGAGAAAAACATCACGGGGTGGTGCGCATTGTATGGGTGTTTGTTACATTAGATTCACTAGTAGGAGTGAGAAAATCATCACGGGGTGGTGAGCATTGTATGGGTGTGTGTTACATTACATTCACTAGTAGGAGTGAGAAAAACATCACGGGGTGGTGCGCATTGTATGGGTGTTTGTTACATGAGATTCACTAGTAGGAGTGAGAAAATCATCACGCGGTGGTGCGCATTGTATGGGTGTGTGTGACATTACATTCACTAGTAGGAGTGAGAAAAACATCACGTGGTGGTGCGCATTATATGGGTGTGTTACATTAGATTCACTAGTAGGAGTGAGAAAAACATCACGGGGTGGTGCGCATTGTATGGGTGTGTGTTACATTACATTCACTAGTAGGAGTGAGAAAAACATCACGGGGTGGTGCGCATTGTATGGGTGTGTGTTACATTACATTCACTAGTAGGAGTGAGAAAAACATCACGGTGTGGTGCGCATTGTATGGGTGTGTGTTACATTACTTTCACTAGTAGGAGTGAGAAAAACATCACGGGGTGGTGCGCATTGTATGGGTGTGTGTTACATTACATTCACTAGTAAGAGTGAGAAAAACATCACGGGGTGGTGCGCATTGTATGGGTGTGTGTTACATTAGATTCACTAGTAGGAGTGAGAAAAATATCACGGGGTGGTGCGCATTGTATGGGTGTGTGTTACATTAGATTCACTAGTAGGAGTGAGAAAAACATCACGGGGTGGTGCGCATTGTATGGGTGTGTGTTACATTACATTCACTAGTAGGAGTGAGAAAAACATCACGGGGTGGTGCGCATTGTATGGGTGTGTTACATTACATTCACTAGTAGGAGTGAGAAAAACATCACGGGGTGGTGCGCATTGTATGGGTGTGTGTTACATTACATTCACTAGTAGCAGTGAGAAAAACATCACGGGGTGGTGCGCATTGTATGGGTGTGTGTTACATTACATTCACTAGTAGGAGTGAGAAAAACATCACGGGGTGGTGCGCATTGTATGGGTGTGTGTTACATTAGACTCACTAGTAGCAGTGAGAAAAACATCACGCGGTGGTGCGCATTGTATGGGTGTGTGTTACATTAGATTCACTAGTAGGAGTCTGAAAAACATCACGGGGTGGTGCGCATTGTATGGGTGTGTGTTACATTACATTCACTAGTAGGAGTGATAAAAACATCAGGGGGTGGTGCGCATTGTATGGGTGTGTGTTATATTAGATTCACTAGTAGGAGTGAGAAAAACATCACGGGGTGGTGCGCATCGTATGGGTGTGTGTTACATTAGATTCACTAGTACGAGTGAGAAAAACATCACGGGGTGGTGCGCATTGTATGGGTGTGTGTTACATTAGATTCACTAGTAGGAGTGAGAAAAACATCACGGGGTGGTGCGCATTGTATGGGTGTGTGTTACATTAGATTCACTAGTAGGAGTGAGAAAAACATCACGGGGTGGTGCGCATTGTATGGGTGTGTGTTACATTAGATTCACTAGTAGGAGTGAGAAAAACATCACGGGGTGGTGCGCATTGTATGGGTGTGTGTTACATTACATTCACTAGTAGGAGTGAGAAAAACATCACGGGGTGGTGCGCATTGTATGGGTGTGTTACATTACATTCACTAGTAGGAGTGAGAAAAACATCACGGGGTGGTGCGCATTGTATGGGTGTGTGTTACATTACATTCACTAGTAGCAGTGAGAAAAACATCACGGGGTGGTGCGCATTGTATGGGTGTGTGTTACATTACATTCACTAGTAAGAGTGAGAAAAACATCACGGGGTGGTGCGCATTGTATGGGTGTGTGTTACATTACATTCACTAGTAGGAGTGAGAAAAACATCACGGGGTGTTGCGCATTGTATGGGTGTGTGTTACATTAGATTCACTAGTAGCAGTGAGAAAAACATCACGGGGTGGTGCGCATTGTATGGGTGTGTGTTACATTAGATTCACTAGTAGGAGTGAGAAAAACATCACGGGGTGGTGCGCATTGTATGGGTGTGTTTTACATTACATTCACTAGTAGGAGTGAGAAAAACATCACGGGGTGGTGCGCATTGTATGGGTGTTCGTTACATTAGATTCACTAGTAGGAGTGAGAAAATCATCACGCGGTGGTGCACATTGTATGGGTGTGTGTTACATTACATTCACTAGTAGGAGTGAGAAAAACATCACGGGGTGGTGCGCATTGTATGGCTGTGTTACATTAGATTCACTAGTAGGAGTGAGAAAAACATCACGGGGTGGTGCACATTGTATGGGTGTGTATTACATTACATTCACTAGGAGGAGTGAGAAAAACATCACGGGGTGGTGCGCATTGTATGGGTGTGTGTTACATTACATTCACTAGGAGGAGTGAGAAAAACATCACGGGGTGGTGCGTATTGTATGGGTGTGTGTTACATTACATTCACTAGTAGGAGTGAGAAAAACATAACGGGACGGTGCGCATTGTATGGGTGTGTGTAACATTACATTCACTAATAGTAGTGAGAAAAACATCACGGTGTGGTGCGCATTGTATGGGTGTGTGTTACATTACATTCACTAGTAGGAGTGAGAAAAACATCACGGGGTGGTGCGCATTGTATGGGTGTGTGTTACATTACATTCACTAGTAGGAGTGAGAAAAACATCACGGGGTGGTGCGCATTGTATGGGTGTGTTACATTACATTCACTAGTAGCAGTGAGAAAAACATCACGGGGTGGTGCGCATTGTATGGGTGTGTGTTACATTAGATTCACTAGTAGGAGTGAGAAAAACATCACGGGGTGGTGCGCATTGTATGGGTGTTCGTTACATTAGATTCACTAGTAGGAGTGAGAAAATCATCACGGGGTTGTGCGCATTGTATGGGTGTTCGTTACATTAGATTCACTAGTAGGAGTGAGAAAATCATCACGCGGTGGTGCGCATTGTATGGGTGTGTGTTACATTACATTCACTAGTAGGAGTGAGAAAAACATCACGGGGTGGTGCGCATTGTATGGCTGTGTTACATTAGATTCACTAGTAGGAGTGAGAAAAACATCACGGGGTGGTGCACATTGTATGGGTGTGTATTACATTACATTCACTAGGAGGAGTGAGAAAAACATCACGGGGTGGTGCGCATTGTATGGGTGTGTGTTACATTACATTCACTAGGAGGAGTGAGAAAAACATCACGGGGTGGTGCGTATTGTATGGGTGTGTGTTACATTACATTCACTAGTAGGAGTGAGAAAAACATCACGGGGTGGTGCGCATTGTATGGGTGTGTGTTACATTAGATTCACTAGTAGCAGTGAGAAAAACATCACGGGGTGGTGCGCATTGTATGGGTGTGTGTTACATTAGATTCACTAGTAGGAGTGAGAAAAACATCACGGGGTAGTGCGCATTGTATGGGTGTGTGTTACATTACATTCACTAGTAGGAGTGAGAAAAACATCACGGGGTGGTGCGCATTGTATGGGTGTGTGTTACATTAGATTCACTAGTAGCATTGAGAAAAACATCACGGGGTGGTGCGCATTGTATGGGTGTGTGTTACATTAGATTCACTAGTAGGAGTGAGAAAAACATCACGGGGTGGTGCGCATTGTATGGGTGTGTGTTACATTACATTCACTAGTAGGAGTGAGAAAAACATCACGGGGTGTTGCGCATTGTATGGGTGTGTGTTACATTACATTCACTAGTAGCAGTGAGAAAAACATCACGGGGTGGTGCGCATTGTATGGGTGTGTGTTACATTAGATTCACTAGTAGGAGTGAGAAAAACATCACGGGGTGGTGCGCATTGTATGGGTGTGTTTTACATTACATTCACTAGTAGGAGTGAGAAAAACATCACGGGGTGGTGCGCATTGTATGGGTGTTCGTTACATTAGATTCACTAGTAGGAGTGAGAAAATCATCACGCGGTGGTGCACATTGTATGGGTGTGTGTTACATTACATTCACTAGTAGGAGTGAGAAAAACATCACGGGGTGGTGCGCATTGTATGGCTGTGTTACATTAGATTCACTAGTAGGAGTGAGAAAAACATCACGGGGTGGTGCACATTGTATGGGTGTGTATTACATTACATTCACTAGGAGGAGTGAGAAAAACATCACGTGGTGGTGCGCATTGTATGGGTGTGTGTTACATTACATTCACTAGGAGGAGTGAGAAAAACATCACGGGGTGGTGCGTATTGTATGGGTGTGTGTTACATTACATTCACTAGTAGGAGTGAGAAAAACATCCCGGGGTGGTGCGCATTGTATGGGTGTGTGTTACATTACATTCACTAATAGGAGTGAGAAAAACATCACGGTGTGGTGCGCATTGTATGGGTGTGTGTTACATTACATTCACTAGTAGGAGTGAGAAAAACATCACGGGGTGGTGCGCATTGTATGGGTGTGTGTTACATTACATTCACTAGTAGGAGTGAGAAAAACATCACGGGGTGGTGCGCATTGTATGGGTGTGTTACATTACATTCACTAATAGCAGTGAGAAAAACATCACGGGGTGGTGCGCATTGTATGGGTGTGTGTTACATTAGATTCACTAGTAGGAGTGAGAAAAACATCACGGGGTGGTGCGCATTGTATGGGTGTTCGTTACATTAGATTCACTAGTAGGAGTGAGAAAATCATCACGGGGTGGTGCGCATTGTATGGGTGTTCGTTACATTAGATTCACTAGTAGGAGTGAGAAAATCATCACGCGGTGGTGCGCATTGTATGGGTGTGTGTTACATTACATTCACTAGTAGGAGTGAGAAAAACATCACGGGGTGGTGCGCATTGTATGGCTGTGTTACATTAGATTCACTAGTAGGAGTGAGAAAAACATCACGGGGTGGTGCACATTGTATGGGTGTGTATTACATTACATTCACTAGGAGGAGTGAGAAAAACATCACGGGGTGGTGAGCATTGTATGGGTGTGTGTTACATTACATTCACTAGGAGGAGTGAGAAAAACATCACGGGGTGGTGCGTATTGTATGGGTGTGTGTTACATTACATTCACTAGTAGGAGTGAGAAAAACATCACGGGGTGGTGCGCATTGTATGGGTGTGTGTTACATTACATTCACTAATAGGAGTGAGAAAAACATCACGGTGTGGTGCGCATTGTATGGGTGTGTGTTACATTACATTCACTAGTAGGAGTGAGAAAAACATCACGGGGTGGTGCGCATTGTATGGGTGTGTGTTACATTACTTTCACTAGTAGGAGTGAGAAAAACATCACGGGGTGTTGCAAATTGTATGGGTGTGTGTTACATTAGATTCACTAGTAGCAGTGAGAAAAACATCACGGGGTGGTGCGCATTGTATGGGTGTGTGTTACATTAGATTCACTAGTAGGAGTGAGAAAAACATCACGGGGTGGTGCGCATTGTATGGGTGTGTGTTACATTACATTCACTAGTAGGAGTGAGAAAAACATCACGGGGTGGTGCGCATTGTACGGGTGTTTGTTACATTAGATTCACTAGTAGGAGTGAGAAAATCATCACGCGGTGGTGCGCATTGTATGGGTGTGTGTTACATTAGATTCACTAGTAGGAGTGAGAAAATCATCAAGCGGTGGTGCGCATTGTATGGGTGTGTGTTACATTACATTCACTAGTAGGAGTGAGAAAAACATCACGGGGTGGTGCGCATTGTATGGGTGTGTGTTACATTAGATTCACTAGTAGGAGTGAGAAAAACATCACGGGGTGGTGCGCATTGTATGGGTGTGTGTTACATTAGATTCACTAGTAGGAGTGAGAAAAACATCACGGGGTGGTGCGCATTGTATGGGTGTGTGTTACATTACATTCACTAGTAGGAGTGAGAAAAACATCACGGGGTGGTGCGCATTGTATGGGTGTGTTACATTACATTCACTAGTAGCAGTGAGAAAAACATCACGGGGTGGTGCGCGTTGTATGGGTGTGTGTTACATTAGATTCACTAGTAGGAGTGAGAAAAACATCACGGGGTGGTGCGCATTGTATGGGTGTGTGTTACATTACATTCACTAGTAGGAGTGAGAAAAACATCACGGGGTGGTGCGCATTGTATGGGTGTGTGTTACATTACATTCACTAGTAGCAGTGAGAAAAACATCACGGGGTGGTGCGCATTGTATGGGTGTGTGTTACATTACATTTACTAGTAATAGTGAGAAAAACATCACGGGGTGGTGCGTATTGTATTGGTGTGTGTTACATTAGATTCACTAGTAGGAGTGAGAAAAACATCACGGGGTGGTGCGCATTGTATGGGTGTGGGTTACATTAGATTCACTAGTAGGAGTGAGAAAAACATCACGGGGTGGTGCGCATTGTATGGGTGTGTGTTACATTACATTCACTAGTAGGAGTGAGAAAAACATCACGTGGTGGTGCGCATTGTATGGGTGTGTGTTACATTACATTCACTAGTAGGAGTGAGAAAAACATCACGGGGTGGTGCGCATTGTATGGGTGTGTGTTACATTAGATTCACTAGTAGGAGTCAGAAAAACATCACGGGGTGGTGCGCATTGTATGGGTGTGTGTTACATTAGATTCACTAGTAGGAGTCAGAAAAACATCACGGGGTGGTGCGCATTGTATGGGTGTGTGTTACATTACATTCACTAGTAGGAGTGATAAAAACATCAGGGGGTGGTGCGCATTGTATGGGTGTGTGTTATATTAGATTCACTAGTAGGAGTGAGAAAAACATCACGGGGTGGTGCGCATTGTATGGGTGTGTGTTACATTAGATTCACTAGTAGGAGTGAGAAAAACATCACGGGGTGGTGCGCATTGTATGGGTGTTTGTTACATTACATTCACTAGTAGGAGTGAGAAAAACATCACGGGGTGGTGCGCATTGTATGGGTGTTTGTTACATTAGATTCACTAGTAGGAGTGAGAAAATCATCACGGGGTGGTGCGCATTGTATGGGTGTGTGTTACATTACATTCACTAGTAGGAGTGAGAAAAACATCACGGGGTGGTGCGCATTGTATGGGTGTGTGTTACATTACATTCACTAGTAGGAGTGAGAAAAACATCACGGGGTGGTGCGCATTGTATGGGTGTTTGTTACATTACATTCACTAGTAGGAGTGAGAAAAACATCACGGGGTGGTGCGCATTGTATGGGTGTTTGTTACATTAGATTCACTATTAGGAGTGAAAAAATCATCACGGGGTGGTGAGCATTGTATGGGTGTGTGTTACATTACATTCACTAGTAGGAGTGAGAAAAACATCACGGGGTGGTGCGCATTGTATGGGTGTTTGTTACATTAGATTCACTAGTAGGAGTGAGAAAATCATCACGCGGTGGTGCGCATTGTATGGGTGTGTGTTACATTACATTCACTAGTAGGAGTGAGAAAAACATCACGGGGTGGTGCGCATTATATGAGTGTGTTACATTAGATTCACTAGTAGGAGTGAGAAAAACATCACGGGGTGGTGCGCATTGTATGGGTGTGTGTTACATTACATTCACTAGTAGGAGTGAGAAAAACATCACGGGGTGGTGCGCATTGTATGGGTGTGTGTTACATTACATTCACTAGTAGGAGTGAGAAAAACATCACGGTGTGGTGCGCATTGTATGGGTGTGTGTTACATTACATTCACTAGTAGGAGTGAGAAAAACATCACGGGGTGGTGCGCATTGTATGGGTGTGTGTTACATTACATTCACTAGTAGGAGTGAGAAAAACATCACGTGGTGTTGCACATTGTATTGGTGTGTGTTACATTAGATTCACTAGTAGCAGTGAGAAAAACATCAGGGGGTGGTGCGCATTGTATGGGTGTGTGTTACATTACATTCACTAGTAGGAGTGAGAAAAACATCACGGGGTGGTGCGCATTGTATGGGTGTTCGTTACATTAGATTCACTAGTAGGAGTGAGAAAATCATCACGCGGTGGTGCGCATTGTATGGGTGTGTGTTACATTACATTCACTAGTAGGAGTGAGAAAAACATCACGGGGTGGTGCGCATTGTATGGGTGTGTGTTACATTACATTCACTAGTAGGAGTGAGAAAAACATCACGGGGTGGTGCGCATTGTATGGGTGTGTGTTACATTACATTCACTAGTAGGAGTGAGAAAAACATCACGGGGTGGTGCGCATTGTATGGGTGTGTTACATTACATTCACTACTAGCAGTGAGAAAAACATCACGGGGTGGTGCGCATTGTATGGGTGTGTGTTACATTAGATTCACTAGTAGGAGTGAGAAAAACATCACGGGGTGGTGCGCATTGTATGGGTGTGTGTTACATTACATTCAGTAGTAGGAGTGAGAAAAACATCACGGGGTGGTGCGCATTGTATGGGTGTGTGTTACATTACATTCACTAGTAGCAGTGAGAAAAACATCACGGGGTGGTTCGCATTGTATGGGTGTGTGTTACATTACATTCACTAGTAGGAGTGAGAAAATCATCACGGGGTGGTGCGCATTGTATGGGTGTGTTACATTAGATTCACTAGTAGGAGTGAGAAAATCATCACGGGGTGGTGCGCATTGTATGGGTGTGTGTTACATTACATTCACTAGTAGGAGTGAGAAAAACATCACGGGGTGGTGCGCATTGTATGGGTGTGTGTTACATTACATTCACTAGTAGGAGTGAGAAAAACATCACGGGGTGGTGCGCATTGTATGGTTGTGTTACATTACATTCACTAGTAGCAGTGAGAAAAACATCACGGGGTGGTGCGAATTGTATGGGTATGTGTTACATTAGATTCACTAGTAGGAGTGAGAAAAACATCACGGGGTGGTGCGCATTGTATGGGTGTGTTACATTAGATTCACTAGTAGGAGTGAGAAAAACATCACGGGGTGGTGCGCATTGTATGGGTGTGTGTTACATTACATTCACTAGTAGGAGTGAGAAAAACATCACGGGGTGGTGCGCATTGTATGGGTGTGTGTTACATTACATTCACTAGTAGGAGTGAGAAAAACATCACGGGGTGGTGCGCATTGTATGGGTGTGTTACATTACATTCACTAGTAGGAGTGAGAAAAACATCACGGGGTGGTGCGCATTGTATGGGTGTGTGTTACATTAGATTCACTAGTAGGAGTGAGAAAAACAGCACGGGGTGGTGCGCATTGTATGGGTGTGTGTTACATTAGATTCACTAGTAGGAGTGAGAAAAACATCACGGGGTGGTGCGCATTGTATGGGTGTGTGTTACATTACATTCACTAGTAGGAGTGAGAAAAACATCACGGGGTGGTGCGCATTGTATGGGTGTGTGTTACATTACATTCACTAGTAAGATTGAGAAAAACATCACGGGGTTGTGCGCATTGTTTGGGTGTGTGTTACATTAGATTCACTAGTAGGAGTGAGAAAAACATCACGGGGTGGTGCGCATTGTATGGGTGTGTGTTACATTAGATTCACTAGTAGGAGTGAGAAAAACATCACGGGGTGGTGCGCATTGTATGGGTGTGTTTTACATTAGATTCACTAGTAGGAGTGAGAAAAACATCACGGGGTTGTGCACATTGTATGGGTGTGTGTTACATTAGATTCACTAGTAGGAGTGAGAAAAACATCACGGGGTGGTGCGCATTGTATGGGTGTGTGTTACATTAGATTCACTAGTAGGAGTGAGAAAAACATCACGGGGTGGTGCGCATTGTATGGGTGTGTGTTACATTACATTCACTAGTAGGAGTGAGAAAAACATCACGGGGTGGTGCGCATTGTATGGGTGTGTGTTACATTACATTCACTAGGAGGAGTGAGAAAAACATCACGGGGTGGTGCGCATTGTATGGGTGTGTGTTACATTAGATTCACTAGTAGCAGTGAGAAAAACATCACGGGGTGGTGCGCATTGTATGGGTGTGTGTTACATTACATTCACTAGTAGCAGTGAGAAAAACATCACGGGGTGGTGCGCATTGTATGGGTGTGTGTTACATTACATTCACTAGTAGGAGTGAGAAAAACATCCCGGGGTGGTGCGCATTGTATGGGTGTGTGTTACATTACATTCACTAGTAGGAGTGAGAAAAACATCACGGGGTGGTGCGCATTGTATGGCTGTGTGTTACATTAGATTCACTAGTAGCAGTGAGAAAAACATCACGGGGTGGTGCGCATTGTATGGGTGTGTGTTACATTAGATTCACTAGTAGGAGTCTGAAAAACATCACGGAGTGGTGCGCATTGTATGGGTGTGTGTTACATTACATTCACTAGTAGGAGTGAGAAAAACATCACGGGGTGGTGCGCATCGTATGGGTGTGTGTTACATTAGATTCACTAGTAGGAGTGAGAAAAACATCAAGGGGTGGTGCGCATTGTATGGGTGTTTGTTACATTACATTCACTAGTAGGAGTGAGAAAAACATCACGGGGTGGTGCGCATTGTATGGGTGTTTGTTACATTAGATTCACTAGTAGGAGTGAGAAAATCATCACGGGGTGGTGAGCATTGTATGGGTGTGTGTTACATTACATTCACTAGTAGGAGTGAGAAAATCATCACGCGGTGGTGCGCATTGTATGGGTGTGTGTTACATTAGATTCACTAGTAGGAGTGAGAAAATCATCACGCGGTGGTGCGCATTGTATGGGTGTGTGTTACATTACATTCACTAGTAGGAGTGAGAAAAACATCACGGGGTCGTGCGCATTGTATGGGTGTGTGTTACATTAGATTCACTAGTAGGAGTGAGAAAAACATCACGGCGTGGTGCGCATTGTATGGGTGTGTGTTACATTACATTCACTAGTAGGAGTGAGAAAAACATCACGGGGTGGTACGCATTGTATGGGTGTGTGTTAAATTACATTCACTAGTAGGAGTGAGAAAAACATCACGGGGTGGTGCGCATTGTATGGGTGTGTTACATTACATTCACTAGTAGCAGTGAGAAAAACATCACGGGGTGGTGCGCGTTGTATGGGTGTGTGTTACATTAGATTCACTAGTAGGAGTGAGAAAAACATCACGGGGTGGTGCGCATTGTATGGGTGTGGGTTACATTAGATTCACTAGTAGGAGTGAGAAAAACATCACGGGGTGGTACGCATTGTATGGGTGTGTGTTACATTACATTCACTAGTAGGAGTGAGAAAAACATCACGGGGTGGTGCGCATTGTATGGGTGTGTGTTACATTACATTCACTAGTAGGAGTGAGAAAAACATCACGGGGTGGTGCGCATTGTATGGGTGTGTGTTACATTAGATTCACTAGTAGGAGTCAGAGAAACATCACGGGGTGGTGCGCATTGTATGGGTGTGTGTTACATTAGATTCACTAGTAGGAGTCAAAAAACAACACGGGGTGGTGCGCATTGTATGGGTGTGTGTTACATTACATTCACTAGTAGGAGTGATAAAAACATCAGGGGGTGGTGCGCATTGTATGGGTGTGTGTTATATTAGATTCACTAGTAGGAGTGATAAAAACATCACGGGGTGGTGCGCATTGTATGGGTGTGTGTTACATTAGATTCACTAGTAGGAGTGAGAAAAACATCACGGGGTGGTGCGCATTGTATGGGTGTTTGTTACATTACATTCACTAGTAGGAGTGAGAAAAACATCACGGGGTGGTGCGCATTGTATGGGTGTGTGTTACATTACATTCACTAGTAGGAGTGAGAAAAACATCACGGGGTGGTGCGCATTGTATGGGTGTGTGTTACATTACATTCACTAGTAGGAGTGAGAAAAACATCACGGGATGGTGCGCATTGTATGGGTGTGTTACATTACATTCACTAGTAGCAGTGAGAAAAACATCACGGGGTGGTGCGCGTTGTATGGGTGTGTGTTACATTAGATTCACTAGTAGGAGTGAGAAAAACATCACGGGGTGGTGCGCATTGTATGGGTGTGTGTTACATTACATTCACTAGTAGGAGTGAGAAAAACATCATGGGGTGGTGCGCATTGTATGGGTGTGTGTTACATTACATTCACTAGTAGCAGTGAGAAAAACATCACGGGGTGGTGCGCATTGTATGGGTGTGTGTTACATTACATTTACTAGTAATAGTGAGAAAAACATCACGGGGTGGTGCGTATTGTATTGGTGTGTGTTACATTAGATTCACTAGTAGGAGTGAGAAAAACATCACGGGGTGGTGCGCATTGTATGGGTGTGGGTTACATTAGATTCACTAGTAGGAGTGAGAAAAACATCACGGGGTGGTGCGCATTGTATGGGTGTGTGTTACATTACATTCACTAGTAGGAGTGAGAAAAACATCACGTGGTGGTGCGCATTGTATGGGTGTGTGTTACATTACATTCACTAGTAGGAGTGAGAAAAACATCACGGGGTGGTGCGCATTGTATGGGTGTGTGTTACATTAGATTCACTAGTAGGAGTCAGAAAAACATCACGGGGTGGTGCGCATTGTATGGGTGTGTGTTACATTAGATTCACTAGTAGGAGTCAGAAAAACATCACGGGGTGGTGCGCATTGTATGGGTGTGTGTTACATTACATTCACTAGTAGGAGTGATAAAAACATCAGGGGGTGGTGCGCATTGTATGGGTGTGTGTTATATTAGATTCACTAGTAGGAGTGAGAAAAACATCACGGGGTGGTGCGCATTGTATGGGTGTGTGTTACATTAGATTCACTAGTAGGAGTGAGAAAAACATCACGGGGTGGTGCGCATTGTATGGGTGTTTGTTACATTACATTCACTAGTAGGAGTGAGAAAAACATCACGGGGTGGTGCGCATTGTATGGGTGTTTGTTACATTAGATTCACTAGTAGGAGTGAGAAAATCATCACGGGGTGGTGCGCATTGTATGGGTGTGTGTTACATTACATTCACTAGTAGGAGTGAGAAAAACATCACGGGGTGGTGCGCATTGTATGGGTGTGTGTTACATTACATTCACTAGTAGGAGTGAGAAAAACATCACGGGGTGGTGCGCATTGTATGGGTGTTTGTTACATTACATTCACTAGTAGGAGTGAGAAAAACATCACGGGGTGGTGCGCATTGTATGGGTGTTTGTTACATTAGATTCACTATTAGGAGTGAAAAAATCATCACGGGGTGGTGAGCATTGTATGGGTGTGTGTTACATTACATTCACTAGTAGGAGTGAGAAAAACATCACGGGGTGGTGCGCATTGTATGGGTGTTTGTTACATTAGATTCACTAGTAGGAGTGAGAAAATCATCACGCGGTGGTGCGCATTGTATGGGTGTGTGTTACATTACATTCACTAGTAGGAGTGAGAAAAACATCACGGGGTGGTGCGCATTATATGAGTGTGTTACATTAGATTCACTAGTAGGAGTGAGAAAAACATCACGGGGTGGTGCGCATTGTATGGGTGTGTGTTACATTACATTCACTAGTAGGAGTGAGAAAAACATCACGGGGTGGTGCGCATTGTATGGGTGTGTGTTACATTACATTCACTAGTAGGAGTGAGAAAAACATCACGGTGTGGTGCGCATTGTATGGGTGTGTGTTACATTACATTCACTAGTAGGAGTGAGAAAAACATCACGGGGTGGTGCGCATTGTATGGGTGTGTGTTACATTACATTCACTAGTAGGAGTGAGAAAAACATCACGTGGTGTTGCACATTGTATTGGTGTGTGTTACATTAGATTCACTAGTAGCAGTGAGAAAAACATCAGGGGGTGGTGCGCATTGTATGGGTGTGTGTTACATTACATTCACTAGTAGGAGTGAGAAAAACATCACGGGGTGGTGCGCATTGTATGGGTGTTCGTTACATTAGATTCACTAGTAGGAGTGAGAAAATCATCACGCGGTGGTGCGCATTGTATGGGTGTGTGTTACATTACATTCACTAGTAGGAGTGAGAAAAACATCACGGGGTGGTGCGCATTGTATGGGTGTGTGTTACATTACATTCACTAGTAGGAGTGAGAAAAACATCACGGGGTGGTGCGCATTGTATGGGTGTGTGTTACATTACATTCACTAGTAGGAGTGAGAAAAACATCACGGGGTGGTGCGCATTGTATGGGTGTGTTACATTACATTCACTACTAGCAGTGAGAAAAACATCACGGGGTGGTGCGCATTGTATGGGTGTGTGTTACATTAGATTCACTAGTAGGAGTGAGAAAAACATCACGGGGTGGTGCGCATTGTATGGGTGTGTGTTACATTACATTCACTAGTAGGAGTGAGAAAAACATCACGGGGTGGTGCGCATTGTATGGGTGTGTGTTACATTACATTCACTAGTAGCAGTGAGAAAAACATCACGGGGTGGTTCGCATTGTATGGGTGTGTGTTACATTACATTCACTAGTAGGAGTGAGAAAATCATCACGGGGTGGTGCGCATTGTATGGGTGTGTTACATTAGATTCACTAGTAGGAGTGAGAAAATCATCACGGGGTGGTGCGCATTGTATGGGTGTGTGTTACATTACATTCACTAGTAGGAGTGAGAAAAACATCACGGGGTGGTGCGCATTGTATGGGTGTGTGTTACATTACATTCACTAGTAGGAGTGAGAAAAACATCACGGGGTGGTGCGCATTGTATGGTTGTGTTACATTACATTCACTAGTAGCAGTGAGAAAAACATCACGGGGTGGTGCGAATTGTATGGGTATGTGTTACATTAGATTCACTAGTAGGAGTGAGAAAAACATCACGGGGTGGTGCGCATTGTATGGGTGTGTTACATTAGATTCACTAGTAGGAGTGAGAAAAACATCACGGGGTGGTGCGCATTGTATGGGTGTGTGTTACATTACATTCACTAGTAGGAGTGAGAAAAACATCACGGGGTGGTGCGCATTGTATGGGTGTGTGTTACATTACATTCACTAGTAGGAGTGAGAAAAACATCACGGGGTGGTGCGCATTGTATGGGTGTGTTACATTACATTCACTAGTAGGAGTGAGAAAAACATCACGGGGTGGTGCGCATTGTATGGGTGTGTGTTACATTAGATTCACTAGTAGGAGTGAGAAAAACAGCACGGGGTGGTGCGCATTGTATGGGTGTGTGTTACATTAGATTCACTAGTAGGAGTGAGAAAAACATCACGGGGTGGTGCGCATTGTATGGGTGTGTGTTACATTACATTCACTAGTAGGAGTGAGAAAAACATCACGGGGTGGTGCGCATTGTATGGGTGTGTGTTACATTACATTCACTAGTAAGATTGAGAAAAACATCACGGGGTGGTGCGCATTGTTTGGGTGTGTGTTACATTAGATTCACTAGTAGGAGTGAGAAAAACATCACGGGGTGGTGCGCATTGTATGGGTGTGTGTTACATTAGATTCACTAGTAGGAGTGAGAAAAACATCACGGGGTGGTGCGCATTGTATGGGTGTGTTTTACATTAGATTCACTAGTAGGAGTGAGAAAAACATCACGGGGTTGTGCACATTGTATGGGTGTGTGTTACATTAGATTCACTAGTAGGAGTGAGAAAAACATCACGGGGTGGTGCGCATTGTATGGGTGTGTGTTACATTAGATTCACTAGTAGGAGTGAGAAAAACATCACGGGGTGGTGCGCATTGTATGGGTGTGTGTTACATTACATTCACTAGTAGGAGTGAGAAAAACATCACGGGGTGGTGCGCATTGTATGGGTGTGTGTTACATTACATTCACTAGGAGGAGTGAGAAAAACATCACGGGGTGGTGCGCATTGTATGGGTGTGTGTTACATTAGATTCACTAGTAGCAGTGAGAAAAACATCACGGGGTGGTGCGCATTGTATGGGTGTGTGTTACATTACATTCACTAGTAGCAGTGAGAAAAACATCACGGGGTGGTGCGCATTGTATGGGTGTGTGTTACATTACATTCACTAGTAGGAGTGAGAAAAACATCCCGGGGTGGTGCGCATTGTATGGGTGTGTGTTACATTACATTCACTAGTAGGAGTGAGAAAAACATCACGGGGTGGTGCGCATTGTATGGCTGTGTGTTACATTAGATTCACTAGTAGCAGTGAGAAAAACATCACGGGGTGGTGCGCATTGTATGGGTGTGTGTTACATTAGATTCACTAGTAGGAGTCTGAAAAACATCACGGAGTGGTGCGCATTGTATGGGTGTGTGTTACATTACATTCACTAGTAGGAGTGAGAAAAACATCACGGGGTGGTGCGCATCGTATGGGTGTGTGTTACATTAGATTCACTAGTAGGAGTGAGAAAAACATCAAGGGGTGGTGCGCATTGTATGGGTGTTTGTTACATTACATTCACTAGTAGGAGTGAGAAAAACATCACGGGGTGGTGCGCATTGTATGGGTGTTTGTTACATTAGATTCACTAGTAGGAGTGAGAAAATCATCACGGGGTGGTGAGCATTGTATGGGTGTGTGTTACATTACATTCACTAGTAGGAGTGAGAAAATCATCACGCGGTGGTGCGCATTGTATGGGTGTGTGTTACATTAGATTCACTAGTAGGAGTGAGAAAATCATCACGCGGTGGTGCGCATTGTATGGGTGTGTGTTACATTACATTCACTAGTAGGAGTGAGAAAAACATCACGGGGTCGTGCGCATTGTATGGGTGTGTGTTACATTAGATTCACTAGTAGGAGTGAGAAAAACATCACGGCGTGGTGCGCATTGTATGGGTGTGTGTTACATTACATTCACTAGTAGGAGTGAGAAAAACATCACGGGGTGGTACGCATTGTATGGGTGTGTGTTAAATTACATTCACTAGTAGGAGTGAGAAAAACATCACGGGGTGGTGCGCATTGCATGGGTGTGTTACATTACATTCACTAGTAGCAGTGAGAAAAACATCACGGGGTGGTGCGCGTTGTATGGGTGTGTGTTACATTAGATTCACTAGTAGGAGTGAGAAAAACATCACGGGGTGGTGCGCATTGTATGGGTGTGTGTTACATTACATTCACTACTAGGAGTGAGAAAAACATCACGGGGTGGTGCGCATTGTATGGGTGTGTGTTACATTAGATTCACTGGTAGGAGTGAGAAAAACATCACGGGGTGGTGCGCATTGTATGGGTGTGTGTTGCATTACATTTACTAGTAATAGTGAGAAAAACATCACGGGGTGGTGCGTATTGTATTGGTGTGTGTTACATTAGATTCACTAGTAGGAGTGAGAAAAACATCACGGGGTGGTGCGCATTGTATGGGTGTGGGTTACATTAGATTCACTAGTAGGAGTGAGAAAAACATCACGGGGTGGTACGCATTGTATGGGTGTGTGTTACATTACATTCACTAGTAGGAGTGAGAAAAACATCACGGGGTGGTGCGCATTGTATGGGTGTGTGTTACATTACATTCACTAGTAGGAGTGAGAAAAACATCACGGGGTGGTGCGCATTGTATGGGTGTGTGTTACATTAGATTCACTAGTAGGAGTCAGAAAAACATCACGGGGTGGTGCGCATTGTATGGGTGTGTGTTACATTAGATTCACTAGTAGGAGTCAAAAAACATCACGGGGTGGTGCGCATTGTATGGGTGTGTGTTACATTACATTCACTAGTAGGAGTGATAAAAACATCAGGGGGTGGTGCGCATTGTATGGGTGTGTGTTATATTAGATTCACTAGTAGGAGTGATAAAAACATCACGGGGTGGTGCGCATTGTATGGGTGTGTGTTACATTAGATTCACTAGTAGGAGTGAGAAAAACATCACGGGGTGGTGCGCATTGTATGGGTGTTTGTTACATTACATTCACTAGTAGGAGTGAGAAAAACATCACGGGGTGGTGCGCATTGTATGGGTGTGTGTTACATTACATTCACTAGTAGGAGTGAGAAAAACATCACGTGGTGGTGCGCATTGTATGGGTGTGTGTTACATTACATTCACTAGTAGGAGTGAGAAAAACATCACGGGGTGGTGCGCATTGTATGGGTGTGTGTTACATTAGATTCACTAGTAGGAGTCAGAAAAACATCACGGGGTGGTGCGCATTGTATGGGTGTGTGTTACATTAGATTCACTAGTAGGAGTCAGAAAAACATCACGGGGTGGTGCGCATTGTATGGGTGTGTGTTACATTACATTCACTAGTAGGAGTGATAAAAACATCAGGGGGTGGTGCGCATTGTATGGGTGTGTGTTATATTAGATTCACTAGTAGGAGTGAGAAAAACATCACGGGGTGGTGCGCATTGTATGGGTGTGTGTTACATTAGATTCACTATTAGGAGTGAGAAAAACATCACGGGGTGGTGCGCATTGTATGGGTGTTTGTTACATTACATTCACTAGTAGGAGTGAGAAAAACATCACGGGGTGGTGCGCATTGTATGGGTGTTTGTTACATTAGATTCACTAGTAGGAGTGAGAAAATCATCACGGGGTGGTGCGCATTGTATGGGTGTGTGTTACATTACATTCACTAGTAGGAGTGAGAAAAACATCACGGGGTGGTGCGCATTGTATGGGTGTGTGTTACATTACATTCACTAGTAGGAGTGAGAAAAACATCACGGGGTGGTGCGCATTGTATGGGTGTTTGTTACATTACATTCACTAGTAGGAGTGAAAAAACATCACGGGGTGGTGCGCATTGTATGGGTGTTTGTTACATTAGATTCACTAGTAGGAGTGAAAAAAATCATCACGGGGTGGTGAGCATTGTATGGGTGTGTGTTACATTACATTCACTAGTAGGAGTGAGAAAAACATCACGGGGTGGTGCGCATTGTATGGGTGTTTGTTACATTAGATTCACTAGTAGGAGTGAGAAAATCATCACGCGGTGGTGCGCATTGTATGGGTGTGTGTTACATTACATTCACTAGTAGGAGTGAGAAAAACATCACGGGGTGGTGCGCATTATATGAGTGTGTTACATTAGATTCACTAGTAGGAGTGAGAAAAACATCACGGGGTGGTGCGCATTGTATGGGTGTGTGTTACATTACATTCACTAGTAGGAGTGAGAAAAACATCACGGGGTGGTGCGCATTGTATGGGTGTGTGTTACATTACATTCATTAGTAGGAGTGAGAAAAACATCACGGTGTGGTGCGCATTGTATGGGTGTGTGTTACATTACATTCACTAGTAGGAGTGAGAAAAACATCACGGGGTGGTGCGCATTGTATGGGTGTGTGTTACATTACATTCACTAGTAGGAGTGAGAAAAACATCACGTGGTGTTGCACATTGTATTGGTGTGTGTTACATTAGATTCACTAGTAGCAATGAGAAAAACATCAGGGGGTGGTGCGCATTGTATGGGTGTGTGTTACATTAGATTCACTAGTAGGAGTGAGAAAAACATCACGGGGTGGTGCGCATTGTATGGGTGTGTGTTACATTACATTCACTAGTAGGAGTGAGAAAAACATCACGGGGTGGTGCGCATTGTATGGGTGTTCGTTACATTAGATTCACTAGTAGGAGTGAGAAAATCATCACGCGGTGGTGCGCATTTTATGGGTGTGTGTTACATTACATTCACTAGTAGGAGTGAGAAAAACATCACGGGGTGGTGCGCATTGTATGGGTGTTTGTTACATTACATTCACTAGTAGGAGTGAGAAAAACATCACGGGGTGGTGCGCATTGTATGGGTGTGTGTTACATTACATTCACTAGTAGGAGTGAGAAAAACATCACGGGGTGGTGCGCATTGTATGGGTGTGTTACATTACATTCACTACTAGCAGTGAGAAAACATCACGGGGTGGTGCGCATTGTATGGGTGTGTGTTACATTAGATTCACTAGTAGGAGTGAGAAAAACATCACGGGGTGGTGCGCATTGTATGGGTGTGTGTTACATTAAATTCACTAGTAGGAGTGAGAAAAACATCACGGGGTGGTGCGCATTGTATGGGTTTGTGTTACATTACATTCACTAGTAGCAGTGAGAAAAACATCACGGGGTGGTTCGCATTGTATGGGTGTGTGTTACATTACATTCACTAGTAGGAGTGAGAAAATCATCACGGGGTGGTGCGCATTGTATGGGTGTGTTACATTAGATTCACTAGTAGGAGTGAGAAAATCATCACGGGGTGGTGCGCATTGTATGGGTGTGTGTTACATTACATTCACTAGTAGGAGTGAGAAAAACATCACGGGGTGGTGCGCATTGTATGGGTGTGTGTTACATTACATTCACTAGTAGGAGTGAGAAAAACATCACGGGGTGGTGCGCATTGTATGGTTGTGTTACATTACATTCACTAGTAGCAGTGAGAAAAACATCACGGGGTGCTGCGAATTGTATGGGTATGTGTTACATTAGATTCACTAGTAGGAGTGAGAAAAACATCACGGGGTGGTGCGCATTGTATGGGTGTGTGTTACATTACATTCACTACTAGGAGTGAGAAAAACATCACGGGGTGGTGCGCATTGTATGGGTGTGTGTTACATTAGATTCACTGGTAGGAGTGAGAAAAACATCACGGGGTGGTGCGCATTGTATGGGTGTGTGTTGCATTACATTTACTAGTAATAGTGAGAAAAACATCACGGGGTGGTGCGTATTGTTTTGGTGTGTGTTACATTAGATTCACTAGTAGGAGTGAGAAAAACATCACGGGGTGGTGCGCATTGTATGGGTGTGGGTTACATTAGATTCACTAGTAGGAGTGAGAAAAACATCACGGGGTGGTACGCATTGTATGGGTGTGTGTTACATTACATTCACTAGTAGGAGTGAGAAAAACATCACGGGGTGGTGCGCATTGTATGGGTGTGTGTTACATTACATTCACTAGTAGGAGTGAGAAAAACATCACGGGGTGGTGCGCATTGTATGGGTGTGTGTTACATTAGATTCACTAGTAGGAGTCAGAAAAACATCACGGGGTGGTGCGCATTGTATGGGTGTGTGTTACATTAGATTCACTAGTAGGAGTCAAAAAACATCACGGGGTGGTGCGCATTGTATGGGTGTGTGTTACATTACATTCACTAGTAGGAGTGATAAAAACATCAGGGGGTGGTGCGCATTGTATGGGTGTGTGTTATATTAGATTCACTAGTAGGAGTGATAAAAACATCACGGGGTGGTGCGCATTGTATGGGTGTGTGTTACATTAGATTCACTAGTAGGAGTGAGAAAAACATCACGGGGTGGTGCGCATTGTATGGGTGTTTGTTACATTACATTCACTAGTAGGAGTGAGAAAAACATCACGGGGTGGTGCGCATTGTATGGGTGTGTGTTACATTACATTCACTAGTAGGAGTGAGAAAAACATCACGGGGTGGTGCGCACTGTATGGGTGTGTGTTACATTACATTCACTAGTAGGAGTGAGAAAAACATCACGGGATGGTGCGCATTGTATGGGTGTGTTACATTACATTCACTAGTAGCAGTGAGAAAAACATCACGGGGTGGTGCGCGTTGTATGGGTGTGTGTTACATTAGATTCACTAGTAGGAGTGAGAAAAACATCACGGGGTGGTGCGCATTGTATGGGTGTGTGTTACATTACATTCACTAGTAGGAGTGAGAAAAACATCACGGGGTGGTGCGCATTGTATGGGTGTGTGTTACATTACATTCACTAGTAGCAGTGAGAAAAACATCACGGGGTGGTGCGCATTGTATGGGTGTGTGTTACATTACATTTACTAGTAATAGTGAGAAAAACATCACGGGGTGGTGCGTATTGTATTGGTGTGTGTTACATTAGATTCACTAGTAGGAGTGAGAAAAACATCACGGGGTGGTGCGCATTGTATGGGTGTGGGTTACATTAGATTCACTAGTAGGAGTGAGAAAAACATCACGGGGTGGTGCGCATTGTATGGGTGTGTGTTACATTACATTCACTAGTAGGAGTGAGAAAAACATCACGTGGTGGTGCGCATTGTATGGGTGTGTGTTACATTACATTCACTAGTAGGAGTGAGAAAAACATCACGGGGTGGTGCGCATTGTATGGGTGTGTGTTACATTAGATTCACTAGTAGGAGTCAGAAAAACATCACGGGGTGGTGCGCATTGTATGGGTGTGTGTTACATTAGATTCACTAGTAGGAGTCAGAAAAACATCACGGGGTGGTGCGCATTGTATGGGTGTGTGTTACATTACATTCACTAGTAGGAGTGATAAAAACATCAGGGGGTGGTGCGCATTGTATGGGTGTGTGTTATATTAGATTCACTAGTAGGAGTGAGAAAAACATCACGGGGTGGTGCGCATTGTATGGGTGTGTGTTACATTAGATTCACTATTAGGAGTGAGAAAAACATCACGGGGTGGTGCGCATTGTATGGGTGTTTGTTACATTACATTCACTAGTAGGAGTGAGAAAAACATCACGGGGTGGTGCGCATTGTATGGGTGTTTGTTACATTAGATTCACTAGTAGGAGTGAGAAAATCATCACGGGGTGGTGCGCATTGTATGGGTGTGTGTTACATTACATTCACTAGTAGGAGTGAGAAAAACATCACGGGGTGGTGCGCATTGTATGGGTGTGTGTTACATTACATTCACTAGTAGGAGTGAGAAAAACATCACGGGGTGGTGCGCATTGTATGGGTGTTTGTTACATTACATTCACTAGTAGGAGTGAAAAAAACATCACGGGGTGGTGCGCATTGTATGGGTGTTTGTTACATTAGATTCACTAGTAGGAGTGAAAAAAATCATCACGGGGTGGTGAGCATTGTATGGGTGTGTGTTACATTACATTCACTAGTAGGAGTGAGAAAAACATCACGGGGTGGTGCGCATTGTATGGGTGTTTGTTACATTAGATTCACTAGTAGGAGTGAGAAAATCATCACGCGGTGGTGCGCATTGTATGGGTGTGTGTTACATTACATTCACTAGTAGGAGTGAGAAAAACATCACGGGGTGGTGCGCATTATATGAGTGTGTTACATTAGATTCACTAGTAGGAGTGAGAAAAACATCACGGGGTGGTGCGCATTGTATGGGTGTGTGTTACATTACATTCACTAGTAGGAGTGAGAAAAACATCACGGGGTGGTGCGCATTGTATGGGTGTGTGTTACATTACATTCATTAGTAGGAGTGAGAAAAACATCACGGTGTGGTGCGCATTGTATGGGTGTGTGTTACATTACATTCACTAGTAGGAGTGAGAAAAACATCACGGGGTGGTGCGCATTGTATGGGTGTGTGTTACATTACATTCACTAGTAGGAGTGAGAAAAACATCACGTGGTGTTGCACATTGTATTGGTGTGTGTTACATTAGATTCACTAGTAGCAATGAGAAAAACATCAGGGGGTGGTGCGCATTGTATGGGTGTGTGTTACATTAGATTCACTAGTAGGAGTGAGAAAAACATCACGGGGTGGTGCGCATTGTATGGGTGTGTGTTACATTACATTCACTAGTAGGAGTGAGAAAAACATCACGGGGTGGTGCGCATTGTATGGGTGTTCGTTACATTAGATTCACTAGTAGGAGTGAGAAAATCATCACGCGGTGGTGCGCATTTTATGGGTGTGTGTTACATTACATTCACTAGTAGGAGTGAGAAAAACATCACGGGGTGGTGCGCATTGTATGGGTGTTTGTTACATTACATTCACTAGTAGGAGTGAGAAAAACATCACGGGGTGGTGCGCATTGTATGGGTGTGTGTTACATTACATTCACTAGTAGGAGTGAGAAAAACATCACGGGGTGGTGCGCATTGTATGGGTGTGTTACATTACATTCACTACTAGCAGTGAGAAAAACATCACGGGGTGGTGCGCATTGTATGGGTGTGTGTTACATTAGATTCACTAGTAGGAGTGAGAAAAACATCACGGGGTGGTGCGCATTGTATGGGTGTGTGTTACATTAAATTCACTAGTAGGAGTGAGAAAAACATCACGGGGTGGTGCGCATTGTATGGGTTTGTGTTACATTACATTCACTAGTAGCAGTGAGAAAAACATCACGGGGTGGTTCGCATTGTATGGGTGTGTGTTACATTACATTCACTAGTAGGAGTGAGAAAATCATCACGGGGTGGTGCGCATTGTATGGGTGTGTTACATTAGATTCACTAGTAGGAGTGAGAAAATCATCACGGGGTGGTGCGCATTGTATGGGTGTGTGTTACATTACATTCACTAGTAGGAGTGAGAAAAACATCACGGGGTGGTGCGCATTGTATGGTTGTGTTACATTACATTCACTAGTAGCAGTGAGAAAAACATCACGGGGTGGTGCGAATTGTATGGGTATGTGTTACATTAGATTCACTAGTAGGAGTGAGAAAAACATCACGGGGTGGTGCGCATTGTATGGGTGTGTTACATTAGATTCACTAGTAGGAGTGAGAAAAACATCACGGGGTGGTGCGCATTGTATGGGTGTGTGTTACATTACATTCACTAGTAGGAGTGAGAAAAACATCACGGGGTGGTGCGCATTGTATGGGTGTGTGTTACATTACATTCACTAGTAGGAGTGAGAAAAACATCACGGGGTGGTGCGCATTGTATGGGTGTGTTACATTACATTCACTAGTAGGAGTGAGAAAAACATCACGGGGTGGTGCGCATTGTATGGGTGTGTGTTACATTACATTCACTAGTAGGAGTGAGAAAAACATCACGGGGTGGTGCGCATTGTATGGGTGTGTGTTACATTAGATTCACTAGTAGGAGTGAGAAAAACATCACGGGGTGGTGCGCATTGTATGGGTGTGTGTTACATTACATTCACTAGTAGGAGTGAGAAAAACATCACGGGGTGGTGCGCATTGTATGGGTGTGTGTTACATTACATTCACTAGTAAGATTGAGAAAAACATCACGGGGTGGTGCGCATTGTATGGGTGTGTGTTACATTACATTCACTAGTAAGATTGAGAAAAACATCACGGGGTGGTGCGCATTGTTTGGGTGTGTGTTACATTAGATTCACTAGTAGGAGTGAGAAAAACATCACGGGGTGGTGCGCATTGTATGGGTGTGTGTTACATTAGATTCACTAGTAGGAGTGAGAAAAACATCACGGGGTGGTGCGCATTGTATGGGTGTGTTTTACATTAGATTCACTAGTAGGAGTGAGAAAAACATCACGGGGTTGTGCACATTGTATGGGTGTGTGTTACATTAGATTCACTAGTAGGAGTGAGAAAAACATCACGGGGTGGTGCGCATTGTATGGGTGTGTGTTACATTAGATTCACTAGTAGGAGTGAGAAAAACATCACGGGGTGGTGCGCATTGTATGGGTGTGTGTTACATTACATTCACTAGTAGGAGTGAGAAAAACATCACGGGGTGGTGCGCATTGTATGGGTGTGTGTTACATTAGATTCACTAGTAGCAGTGAGAAAAACATCACGGGGTGGTGCGCATTGTATGGGTGTGTGTTACATTACATTCACTAGTAGCAGTGAGAAAAACATCACGGGGTGGTGCGCATTGTATGGGTGTGTGTTACATTACATTCACTAGTAGGAGTGAGAAAAACATCCCGGGGTGGTGCGCATTGTATGGGTGTGTGTTACATTACATTCACTAGTAGGAGTGAGAAAAACATCACGGGGTGGTGCGCATTGTATGGTTGTGTGTTACATTAGATTCACTAGTAGCAGTGAGAAAAACATCACGGGGTGGTGCGCATTGTATGGGTGTGTGTTACATTAGATTCACTAGTAGGAGTCTGAAAAACATCACGGGGTGGTGCGCATTGTATGGGTGTGTGTTACATTACATTCACTAGTAGGAGTGAGAAAAACATCACGGGGTGGTGCGCATCGTATGGGTGTGTGTTACATTAGATTCACTAGTAGGAGTGAGAAAAACATCACGGGGTGGTGCGCATTGTATGGGTGTTTGTTACATTACATTCACTAGTAGGAGTGAGAAAAACATCACGGGGTGGTGCGCATTGTATGGGTGTTTGTTACATTAGATTCACTAGTAGGAGTGAGAAAATCATCACGGGGTGGTGAGCATTGTATGGGTGTGTGTTACATTACATTCACTAGTAGGAGTGAGAAAATCATCACGCGGTGGTGCGCATTGTATGGGTGTGTGTTTCATTAGATTCACTAGTAGGAGTGAGAAAATCATCACGCGGTGGTGCGCATTGTATGGGTGTGTGTTACATTACATTCACTAGTAGGAGTGAGAAAAACATCACGGGGTCGTGCGCATTGTATGGGTGTGTGTTACATTAGATTCACTAGTAGGAGTGAGAGAAACATCACGGCGTGGTGCGCATTGTATGGGTGTGTGTTACATTACATTCACTAGTACGAGTGAGAAAAACATCACGGGGTGGTACGCATTGTATGGGTGTGTGTTAAATTACATTCACTAGTAGGAGTGAGAAAAACATCACGGGGTGGTGCGCATTGTATGGGTGTGTTACATTACATTCACTGGTAGCAGTGAGAAAAATATCACGGGGTGGTGCGCGTTGTATGGGTGTGTGTTACATTAGATTCACTAGTAGGAGTGAGAAAAACATCACGGGGTGGTGCGCATTGTATGGGTGTGTGTTACATTACATTCACTAGTAGGAGTGAGAAAAACATCACGGGGTGGTGCGCATTGTATGGGTGTGTGTTACATTAGATTCACTGGTAGGAGTGAGAAAAACATCACGGGGTGGTGCGCATTGTATGGGTGTGTGTTGCATTACATTTACTAGTAATAGTGAGAAAAACATCACGGGGTGGTGCGTATTGTATTGGTGTGTGTTACATTAGATTCACTAGTAGGAGTGAGAAAAACATCACGGGGTGGTGCGCATTGTATGGGTGTGGGTTACATTAGATTCACTAGTAGGAGTGAGAAAAACATCACGGGGTGGTACGCATTGTATGGGTGTGTGTTACATTACATTCACTAGTAGGAGTGAGAAAAACATCACGGGGTGGTGCGCATTGTATGGGTGTGTGTTACATTACATTCACTAGTAGGAGTGAGAAAAACATCACGGGGTGGTGCGCATTGTATGGGTGTGTGTTACATTAGATTCACTAGTAGGAGTCAGAAAAACATCACGGGGTGGTGCGCATTGTATGGGTGTGTGTTACATTAGATTCACTAGTAGGAGTGATAAAAACTTCAGGGGGTGGTGCGCATTGTATGGGTGTGTGTTATATTAGATTCACTAGTAGGAGTGATAAAAACATCACGGGGTGGTGCGCATTGTATGGGTGTGTGTTACATTAGATTCACTAGTAGGAGTGAGAAAAACATCACGGGGTGGTGCGCATTGTATGGGTGTTTGTTACATTAGATTCACTAGTAGGAGTGAGAAAAACATCACGGGGTGGTGCGCATTGTATGGGTGTTTGTTACATTACATTCACTAGTAGGAGTGAGAAAAACATCACGGGGTGGTGCGCATTGTATGGGTGTGTGTTACATTAGATTCACTAGTAGGAGTGAGAAAAACATCACGGGGTGGTGCGCATTGTATGGGTGTTTGTTACATTACATTCACTAGTAGGAGTGAGAAAAACATCACGGGGTGGTGCGCATTGTATGGGTGTTTGTTACATTAGATTCACTAGTAGGAGTGAGAAAAACATCACGGGGTGGTGCGCATTGTATGGGTGTTTGTTACATTACATTCACTAGTAGGAGTGAGAAAAACATCACGGGGTGGTGCGCATTGTATGGGTGTGTGTTACATTACATTCACTAGTAGGAGTGAGAAAATCATCACGGGGTGGTGCGCATTGTATGGGTGTGTTACATTAGATTCACTAGTAGGAGTGAGAAAATCATCACGGGGTGGTGCGCATTGTATGGGTGTGTGTTACATTACATTCACTAGTAGGAGTGAGAAAAACATCACGGGGTGGTGCGCATTGTATGGGTGTGTGTTACATTACATTCACTAGTAGGAGTGAGAAAAACATCACGTGGTGGTGCGCATTGTATGGGTGTGTTACATTACATTCACTAGTAGCAGTGAGAAAAACATCACGGGGTGGTGCGCATTGTATGGGTGTGTGTTACATTAGATTCACTAGTAGGAGTGAGAAAAACATCACGGGGTGGTGCGCATTGTATGGGTGTGTTACATTAGATTCACTAGTAGGAGTGAGAAAAACATCACGGGGTGGTGCGCATTGTATGGGTGTGTGTTACATTAGATTCACTAGTAGGAGTGAGAAAAACATCACGGGGTGGTGCGCATTGTATGGGTGTGTGTTACATTAGATTCACTAGTAGGAGTGAGAAAAACATCACGGGGTGGTGCGCATTGTATGGGTGTGTGTTACATTACATTCACTAGTAGGAGTGAGAAAAACATCACGGGGTGGTGCGCATTGTATGGTTTGTGTTATATTACATTCACTAGTAAGATTGAGAAAAACATCACGGGGTGGTGCGCATTGTTTGGGTGTGTGTTACATTAGATTCACTAGTAGGAGTGAGAAAAACATCACGGGGTGGTGCGCATTGTATGGGTGTGTGTTACATTAGATTCACTAGTAGGAGTGAGAAAAACATCACGGGGTGGTGCAAATTGTATGGGTGTGTGTTACATTAGATTCACTAGTAGGAGTGAGAAAAACATCACGGGGTGGTGCAAATTGTATGGGTGTGTGTTACATTAGATTCACTAGTAGGAGTGATAAAAACATCACGGGGTTGTGCGCATTGTATGGGTGTGTGTTACATTAGATTCACTATTAGGAGTGAGAAAAACATCACGGGGTGGTGCGCATTGTATGGGTGTGTGTTACATTAGATTCACTAGTAGGAGTGAGAAAAACATCACGGGGTGGTGCGCATTGTATGGGTGTGTGTTACATTACATTCACTAGTAGGAGTGAGAAAAACATCACGGAGTGGTGCGCATTGTATGGGTGTGTGTTACATTACATTCACTAGGAGGAGTGAGAAAAACATCACGGGGTGGTGCGCATTGTATGGGTGTGTGTTACATTAGATTCACTAGTAGCAGTGAGAAAAACATCACGGGGTGGTGCGCATTGTATGGGTGTGTGTTACATTACATTCACTAGTAGGAGTGAGAAAAACATCACGGGGTGGTGCGCATTGTATGGGTGTGTGTTACATTACATTCACTAGTAGGAGTGAGAAAAACATCACGGGGTGGTGCGCATTGTATGGCTGTGTGTTACATTAGATTCACTAGTAGCAGTGAGAAAAACATCACGGGGTGGTGCGCATTGTATGGGTGTGTGTTACATTAGATTCACTATTATGAGTCTGAAAAACATCACGGGGTGGTGCGCATTGTATGGGTGTGTGTTACATTAGATTCACTAGTAGGAGTGAGAAAAACATCACGGGGTGGTGCGCATTGTATGGGTGTGTGTTACATTAGATTCACTAGTAGGAGTGAGAAAAACATCACGGGGTGGTGCGCATTGTATGGGTGTGTGTTACATTACATTCACTAGTAGGAGTGAGAAAAACATCACGGGGTGGTGCGCATTGTATGGTTTGTGTTATATTACATTCACTAGTAAGATTGAGAAAAACATCACGGGGTGGTGCGCATTGTTTGGGTGTGTGTTACATTAGATTCACTAGTAGGAGTGAGAAAAACATCACGGGGTGGTGCGCATTGTATGGGTGTGTGTTACATTAGATTCACTAGTAGGAGTGAGAAAAACATCACGGGGTGGTGCAAATTGTATGGGTGTGTGTTACATTAGATTCACTAGTAGGAGTGAGAAAAACATCACGGGGTGGTGCAAATTGTATGGGTGTGTGTTACATTAGATTCACTAGTAGGAGTGAGAAAAACATCACGGGGTTGTGCGCATTGTATGGGTGTGTGTTACATTAGATTCACTATTAGGAGTGAGAAAAACATCACGGGGTGGTGCGCATTGTATGGGTGTGTGTTACATTAGATTCACTAGTAGGAGTGAGAAAAACATCACGGGGTGGTGCGCATTGTATGGGTGTTTGTTACATTACATTCACTAGTAGGAGTGAGAAAAACATCACGGGGTGGTGCGCATTGTATGGGTGTGTGTTACATTACATTCACTAGTAGGAGTGAGAAAATCATCACGGGGTGGTGCGCATTGTATGGGTGTGTTACATTAGATTCACTAGTAGGAGTGAGAAAATCATCACGGGGTGGTGCGCATTGTATGGGTGTGTGTTACATTACATTCACTAGTAGGAGTGAGAAAAACATCACGGGGTGGTGCGCATTGTATGGGTGTGTGTTACATTACATTCACTAGTAGGAGTGAGAAAAACATCACGGGGTGGTGCGCATTGTATGGGTGTGTTACATTACATTCACTAGTAGCAGTGAGAAAAACATCACGGGGTGGTGCGCATTGTATGGGTGTGTGTTACATTAGATTCACTAGTAGGAGTGAGAAAAACATCACGGGGTGGTGCGCATTGTATGGGTGTGTTACATTAGATTCACTAGTAGGAGTGAGAAAAACATCACGGGGTGGTGCGCATTGTATGGGTGTGTGTTACATTAGATTCACTAGTAGGAGTGAGAAAAACATCACGGGGTGGTGCGCATTGTATGGGTGTGTGTTACATTAGATTCACTAGTAGGAGTGAGAAAAACATCACGGGGTGGTGCGCATTGTATGGGTGTGTGTTACATTACATTCACTAGTAGGAGTGAGAAAAACATCACGGGGTGGTGCGCATTGTATGGTTTGTGTTATATTACATTCACTAGTAAGATTGAGAAAAACATCACGGGGTGGTGCGCATTGTTTGGGTGTGTGTTACATTAGATTCACTAGTAGGAGTGAGAAAAACATCACGGGGTGGTGCGCATTGAATGGGTGTGTGTTACATTAGATTCACTAGTAGGAGTGAGAAAAACATCACGGGGTGGTGCAAATTGTATGGGTGTGTGTTACATTAGATTCACTAGTAGGAGTGAGAAAAACATCACGGGGTGGTGCAAATTGTATGGGTGTGTGTTACATTAGATTCACTAGTAGGAGTGATAAAAACATCACGGGGTTGTGCGCATTGTATGGGTGTGTGTTACATTAGATTCACTATTAGGAGTGAGAAAAACATCACGGGGTGGTGCGCATTGTATGGGTGTGTGTTACATTAGATTCACTAGTAGGAGTGAGAAAAACATCACGGGGTGGTGCGCATTGTATGGGTGTGTGTTACATTACATTCACTAGTAGGAGTGAGAAAAACATCACGGAGTGGTGCGCATTGTATGGGTGTGTGTTACATTACATTCACTAGGAGGAGTGAGAAAAACATCACGGGGTGGTGCGCATTGTATGGGTGTGTGTTACATTAGATTCACTAGTAGCAGTGAGAAAAACATCACGGGGTGGTGCGCATTGTATGGGTGTGTGTTACATTACATTCACTAGTAGGAGTGAGAAAAACATCACGGGGTGGTGCGCATTGTATGGGTGTGTGTTACATTACATTCACTAGTAGGAGTGAGAAAAACATCACGGGGTGGTGCGCATTGTATGGCTGTGTGTTACATTAGATTCACTAGTAGCAGTGAGAAAAACATCACGGGGTGGTGCGCATTGTATGGGTGTGTGTTACATTAGATTCACTATTATGAGTCTGAAAAACATCACGGGGTGGTGCGCATTGTATGGGTGTGTGTTACATTAGATTCACTAGTAGGAGTGAGAAAAACATCACGGGGTGGTGCGCATTGTATGGGTGTGTGTTACATTAGATTCACTAGTAGGAGTGAGAAAAACATCACGGGGTGGTGCGCATTGTATGGGTGTGTGTTACATTACATTCACTAGTAGGAGTGAGAAAAACATCACGGGGTGGTGCGCATTGTATGGTTTGTGTTATATTACATTCACTAGTAAGATTGAGAAAAACATCACGGGGTGGTGCGCATTGTTTGGGTGTGTGTTACATTAGATTCACTAGTAGGAGTGAGAAAAACATCACGGGGTGGTGCGCATTGTATGGGTGTGTGTTACATTAGATTCACTAGTAGGAGTGAGAAAAACATCACGGGGTGGTGCAAATTGTATGGGTGTGTGTTACATTAGATTCACTAGTAGGAGTGAGAAAAACATCACGGGGTGGTGCAAATTGTATGGGTGTGTGTTACATTAGATTCACTAGTAGGAGTGAGAAAAACATCACGTGGTTGTGCGCATTGTATGGGTGTGTGTTACATTAGATTCACTATTAGGAGTGAGAAAAACATCACGGGGTGGTGCGCATTGTATGGGTGTGTGTTACATTAGATTCACTAGTAGGAGTGAGAAAAACATCACGGGGTGGTGCGCATTGTATGGGTGTGTGTTACATTACATTCACTAGTAGGAGTGAGAAAAACATCACGGAGTGGTGCGCATTGTATGGGTGTGTGTTACATTACATTCACTAGGAGGAGTGAGAAAAACATCACGGGGTGGTGCGCATTGTATGGGTGTGTGTTACACTAGATTCACTAGTAGCAGTGAGAAAAACATCACGGGGTGGTGCGCATTGTATGGGTGTGTGTTACATTACATTCACTAGGAGGAGTGAGAAAAACATCACGGGGTGGTGCGCTTTGTATGGGTGTGTGTTACATTACATTCACTAGTAGGAGTGAGAAAAACATCACGGGGTGGTGCGCATTGTATGGGTGTGTGTTACATTACATTCACTAGTAGGAGTGAGAAAAACATCACGGGGTGGTGCGCATTGTATGGCTGTGTGTTACATTAGATTCACTAGTAGCAGTGAGAAAAACATCACGGGGTGGTGCGCATTGTATGGGTGTGTGTTACATTAGATTCACTATTATGAGTCTGAAAAACATCACGGGGTGGTGCGCATTGTATGGGTGTGTGTTACATTACATTCACTAGTAGGAGTGATAAAAACATCAGGGGGTGGTGCGCATTGTATGGGTGTGTGTTATATTAGATTCACTAGTAGGAGTGAGAAAAACATCACGGGGTGGTGCGCATCGTATGGGTGTGTGTTACATTAGATTCACTAGTAGGAGTGAGAAAAACATCACGGGGTGGTGCGCATTGTATGGGTGTTTGTTACATTACATTCACTAGTAGGAGTGAGAAAAACATCACGGGGTGGTGCGCATTGTATGGGTGTTTGTTACATTAGATTCACTAGTAGGAGTGAGAAAATCATCAAGGGGTGGTGAGCATTGTATGGGTGTGTGTTACATTACATTCACTAGTAGGAGTGAGAAAAACATCACGGGGTGGTGCGCATTGTATGGGTGTTTGTTACATTAGATTCACTAGTAGGAGTGAGAAAATCATCACGCGGTGGTGCGCATTGTATGGGTGTGTGTTACATTACATTCACTAGTAGGAGTGAGAAAAACATCACGGGGTGGTGCGCATTATATGGGTGTGTTACATTAGATTCACTAGTAGGAGTGAGAAAAACATCACGGGGTGGTGCGCATTGTATGGGTGTGTGTTACATTACATTCACTAGTAGGAGTGAGAAAAACATCACGGGGTGGTGCGCATTGTATGGGTGTGTGTTACATTACATTCACTAGTAGGAGTGAGAAAAACATCACGGTGTGGTGCGCATTGTATGGGTGTGTGTTACATTAGATTCACTAGTAGCAGTGAGAAAAACATCACGGGGTTGTGCGCATTGTATGGGTGTGTGTTACATTAGATTCACTATTAGGAGTGAGAAAAACATCACGGGGTGGTGCGCATTGTATGGGTGTGTGTTACATTAGATTCACTAGTAGGAGTGAGAAAAACATCACGGGGTGGTGCGCATTGTATGGGTGTGTGTTACATTACATTCACTAGTAGGAGTGAGAAAAACATCACGGAGTGGTGCGCATTGTATGGGTGTTTGTTACATTACATTCACTAGGAGGAGTGAGAAAAACATCACGGGGTGGTGCGCATTGTATGGGTGTGTGTTACATTAGATTCACTAGTAGCAGTGAGAAAAACATCACGGGGTGGTGCGCATTGTATGGGTGTGTGTTACATTACATTCACTAGGAGGAGTGAGAAAAACATCACGGGGTGGTGCGCTTTGTATGGGTGTGTGTTACATTACATTCACTAGTAGGAGTGAGAAAAACATCACGGGGTGGTGCGCATTGTATGGGTGTGTGTTACATTACATTCACTAGTAGGAGTGAGAAAAACATCACGGGGTGGTGCGCATTGTATGGCTGTGTGTTACATTAGATTCACTAGTAGCAGTGAGAAAAACATCACGGGGTGGTGCGCATTGTATGGCTGTGTGTTACATTAGATTCACTATTATGAGTCTGAAAAACATCACGGGGTGGTGCGCATTGTATGGGTGTGTGTTACATTACATTCACTAGTAGGAGTGATAAAAACATCAGGGGGTGGTGCGCATTGTATTGGTGTGTGTTATATTAGATTCACTAGTAGGAGTGAGAAAAACATCACGGGGTGGTGCGCATCGTATGGGTGTGTGTTACATTAGATTCCCTAGTAGGAGTGAGAAAAACATCACGGGGTGGTGCGCATTGTATGGGTGTTTGTTACATTACATTCACTAGTAGGAGTGAGAAAAACATCACGGGGTGGTGCGCATTGTATGGGTGTTTGTTACATTAGATTCACTAGTAGGAGTGAGAAAATCATCAAGGGGTGGTGAGCATTGTATGGGTGTGTGTTACATTACATTCACTAGTAGGAGTGAGAAAAACATCACGGGGTGGTGCGCATTGTATGGGTGTTTGTTACATTAGATTCACTAGTAGGAGTGAGAAAATCATCACGCGGTGGTGCGCATTGTATGGGTGTGTGTTACATTACATTCACTAGTAGGAGTGAGAAAAACATCACGGGGTGGTGCGCATTATATGGGTGTGTTACATTAGATTCACTAGTAGGAGTGAGAAAAACATCACGGGGTGGTGCGCATTGTATGGGTGTGTGTTACATTACATTCACTAGTAGGAGTGAGAAAAACATCACGGGGTGGTGCGCATTGTATGGGTGTGTGTTACATTACATTCACTAGTAGGAGTGAGAAAAACATCACGGTGTGGTGCGCATTGTATGGGTGTGTGTTACATTACTTTCACTAGTAGGAGTGAGAAAAACATCACGGGGTGGTGCGCATTGTATGGGTGTGTGTTACATTACATTCACTAGTAGGAGTGAGAAAAACATCACGGGGTGTTGCACATTGTATGGGTGTGTGTTACATTAGATTCACTAGTAGCAGTGAGAAAAACATCACGGGGTGGTGCGCATTGTATGGGTGTGTGTTACATTACATTCACTAGTAGGAGTGAGAAAAACATCACGGGGTGGTGCGCATTGTATGGGTGTGTGTTACATTACATTCACTAGTAGGAGTGAGAAAAACATCACGGGGTGGTGCGCATTGTATGGGTGTTCGTTACATTACATTCACTAGTAGGAGTGAGAAAATCATCACGCGGTGGTGCGCATTGTATGGGTGTGTGTTACATTACATTCACTAGTAGGAGTGAGAAAAACATCACGGGGTGGTGCGCATTGTATGGGTGTGTGTTACATTACATTCACTAGTAGGAGTGAGAAAAACATCACGGGGTGGTGCGCATTGTATGGGTGTGTGTTACATTACATTCACTAGTAAGAGTGAGAAAAACATCACGGGGTGGTGCGCATTGTTTGGGTGTGTTACATTACATTCACTAGTAGCAGTGAGAAAAACATCACGGGGTGGTGCGCATTGTATGGGTGTGTGTTACATTAGATTCACTAGTAGGAGTGAGAAAAACATCACGGGGTGGTGCGCATTGTATGGGTGTGTGTTACATTACATTCACTAGTAGGAGTGAGAAAAACATCACGGGGTGGTGCGCCTTGTATGGGTGTGTGTTACATTACATTCACTAGTAGCAGTGAGAAAAACATCACGGGGTGGTTCGCATTGTATGGGTGTGTGTTACATTACATTCACTAGTAATAGTGAGAAAAACATCACGGGGTGGTGCGTATTGTATGGGTGTGTGTTACATTAGATTCACTAGTAGGAGTGAGAAAAACATCAAGGGGTGGTGCGCATTGTATGGGTGTGTTACATTAGATTCACTAGTAGGAGTGAGAAAATCATCACGGGGTGGTGCGCATTGTATGGGTGTGTGTTACATTACATTCACTAGTAGGAGTGAGAAAAACATCACGGGGTGGTGCGCATTGTATGGGTGTGTGTTACATTAGATTCACAAGTAGGAGTGAGAAAAACATCACGGGGTGGTGCGCATTGTATGGGTGTGTTACATTAGATTCACTAGTAGGAGTGAGAAAAACATCACGGGGTGGTGCGCATTGTATGGGTGTGTGTTACATTAGATTCACTAGTAGGAGTGAGAAAAACATCACGGGGTGGTGCGCATTGTATGGGTGTGTGTTACATTAGATTCACTAGTAGGAGTGAGAAAAACATCACGGGGTGGTGCGCATTGTATGGGTGTGTGTTACATTACATTCACTAGTAGGAGTGAGAAAAACATCACGGGGTGGTGCGCATTGTATGGTTTGTGTTATATTACATTCACTAGTAAGATTGAGAAAAACATCACGGGGTGGTGCGCATTGTTTGGGTGTGTGTTACATTAGATTCACTAGTAGGAGTGAGAAAAACATCACGGGGTGGTGCGCATTGTATGGGTGTGTGTTACATTAGATTCACTAGTAGGAGTGAGAAAAACATCACGGGGTGGTGCAAATTGTATGGGTGTGTGTTACATTAGATTCACTAGTAGGAGTGAGAAAAACATCACGGGGTTGTGCGCGTTGTATGGGTGTGTGTTACATTAGATTCACTAGTAGGAGTGAGAAAAACATCACGGGGTGGTGCGCATTGTATGGGTATGTGTTACATTAGATTCACTAGTAGGAGTGAGAAAAACATCACGGGGTGGTGCGCATTGTATGGGTGTGTGTTACATTACAGTCACTAGTAGGAGTGAGAAAAACATCACGGGGTGGTGCGCATTGTATGGTTTGTGTTATATTACATTCACTAGTAAGATTGAGAAAAACATCACGGGGTGGTGCGCATTGTTTGGGTGTGTGTTACATTAGATTCACTAGTAGGAGTGAGAAAAACATCACGGGGTGGTGCGCATTGTATGGGTGTGTGTTACATTAGATTCACTAGTAGGAGTGAGAAAAACATCACGGGGTGGTGCAAATTGTATGGGTGTGTGTTACATTAGATTCACTAGTAGGAGTGAGAAAAACATCACGGGGTGGTGCGCATTGTATGGGTGTGTGTTACATTACATTCACTAGTAGGAGTGAGAAAAACATCACGGGGTGGTGCGCATTGTATGGTTTGTGTTATATTACATTCACTAGTAAGATTGAGAAAAACATCACGGGGTGGTGCGCATTGTTTGGGTGTGTGTTATATTAGATTCACTAGTAGGAGTGAGAAAAACATCACGGGGTGGTGCGCATTGTATGGGTGTGTGTTACATTAGATTCACTAGTAGGAGTGAGAAAAACATCACGGGGTGGTGCAAATTGTATGGGTGTGTGTTACATTAGATTCACTAGTAGGAGTGAGAAAAACATCACGGGGTTGTGCGCATTGTATGGGTGTGTGTTACATTAGATTCACTAGTAGGAGTGAGAAAAACATCACGGGGTGGTGCGCATTGTATGGGTATGTGTTACATTAGATTCACTAGTAGGAGTGAGAAAAACATCACGGGGTGGTGCGCATTGTATGGGTGTGTGTTACATTACAGTCACTAGTAGGAGTGAGAAAAACATCACGGGGTGGTGCGCATTGTATGGTTTGTGTTATATTACATTCACTAGTAAGATTGAGAAAAACATCACGGGGTGGTGCGCATTGTTTGGGTGTGTGTTACATTAGATTCACTAGTAGGAGTGAGAAAAACATCACGGGGTGGTGCGCATTGTATGGGTGTGTGTTACATTAGATTCACTAGTAGGAGTGAGAAAAACATCACGGGGTGGTGCGCATTGTATGGGTGTGTGTTACATTAGATTCACTAGTAGGAGTGAGAAAAACATCACGGGGTGGTGCGCATTGTATGGGTGTGTGTTACATTACATTCACTAGTAGGAGTGAGAAAAACATCACGGGGTGGTGCGCATTGTATGGTTTGTGTTATATTACATTCACTAGTAAGATTGAGAAAAACATCACGGGGTGGTGCGCATTGTTTGGGTGTGTGTTATATTAGATTCACTAGTAGGAGTGAGAAAAACATCACGGGGTGGTGCGCATTGTATGGGTGTGTGTTACATTAGATTCACTAGTAGGAGTGAGAAAAACATCACGGGGTGGTGCAAATTGTATGGGTGTGTGTTACATTAGATTCACTAGTAGGAGTGAGAAAAACATCACGGGGTTGTGCGCATTGTATGGGTGTGTGTTACATTAGATTCACTATTAGGAGTGAGAAAAACATCACGGGGTGGTGCGCATTGTATGGGTGTGTGTTACATTAGATTCACTAGTAGGAGTGAGAAAAACATCACGGGGTGGTGCAAATTGTATGGGTGTGTGTTACATTAGATTCACTAGTAGGAGTGAGAAAAACATCACGGGGTTGTGCGCATTGTATGGGTGTGTGTTACATTAGATTCACTAGTAGGAGTGAGAAAAACATCACGGGGTGGTGCAAATTGTATGGGTGTGTGTTACATTAGATTCACTAGTAGGAGTGAGAAAAACATCACGGGGTTGTGCGCATTGTATGGGTGTGTGTTACATTAGATTCACTATTAGGAGTGAGAAAAACATCACGGGGTGGTGCGCATTGTATGGGTGTGTGTTACATTAGATTCACTAGTAGGAGTGAGAAAAACATCACGGGGTGGTGCGCATTGTATGGGTGTGTGTTACATTAGATTCACAAGTAGGAGTGAGAAAAACATCACGGGGTGGTGCGCATTGTATGGGTGTGTTACATTAGATTCACTAGTAGGAGTGAGAAAAACATCACGGGGTGGTGCGCATTGTATGGGTGTGTGTTACATTAGATTCACTAGTAGGAGTGAGAAAAACATCACGGGGTGGTGCGCATTGTATGGGTGTGTGTTACATTAGATTCACTAGTAGGAGTGAGAAAAACATCACGGGGTGGTGCGCATTGTATGGGTGTGTGTTACATTACATTCACTAGTAGGAGTGAGAAAAACATCACGGGGTGGTGCGCATTGTATGGTTTGTGTTATATTACATTCACTAGTAAGATTGAGAAAAACATCACGGGGTGGTGCGCATTGTTTGGGTGTGTGTTACATTAGATTCACTAGTAGGAGTGAGAAAAACATCACGGGGTGGTGCGCATTGTATGGGTGTGTGTTACATTAGATTCACTAGTAGGAGTGAGAAAAACATCACGGGGTGGTGCAAATTGTATGGGTGTGTGTTACATTAGATTCACTAGTAGGAGTGAGAAAAACATCACGGGGTTGTGCGCGTTGTATGGGTGTGTGTTACATTAGATTCACTAGTAGGAGTGAGAAAAACATCACGGGGTGGTGCGCATTGTATGGGTATGTGTTACATTAGATTCACTAGTAGGAGTGAGAAAAACATCACGGGGTGGTGCGCATTGTATGGGTGTGTGTTACATTACAGTCACTAGTAGGAGTGAGAAAAACATCACGGGGTGGTGCGCATTGTATGGTTTGTGTTATATTACATTCACTAGTAAGATTGAGAAAAACATCACGGGGTGGTGCGCATTGTTTGGGTGTGTGTTACATTAGATTCACTAGTAGGAGTGAGAAAAACATCACGGGGTGGTGCGCATTGTATGGGTGTGTGTTACATTAGATTCACTAGTAGGAGTGAGAAAAACATCACGGGGTGGTGCAAATTGTATGGGTGTGTGTTACATTAGATTCACTAGTAGGAGTGAGAAAAACATCACGGGGTGGTGCGCATTGTATGGGTGTGTGTTACATTACATTCACTAGTAGGAGTGAGAAAAACATCACGGGGTGGTGCGCATTGTATGGTTTGTGTTATATTACATTCACTAGTAAGATTGAGAAAAACATCACGGGGTGGTGCGCATTGTTTGGGTGTGTGTTATATTAGATTCACTAGTAGGAGTGAGAAAAACATCACGGGGTGGTGCGCATTGTATGGGTGTGTGTTACATTAGATTCACTAGTAGGAGTGAGAAAAACATCACGGGGTGGTGCAAATTGTATGGGTGTGTGTTACATTAGATTCACTAGTAGGAGTGAGAAAAACATCACGGGGTTGTGCGCATTGTATGGGTGTGTGTTACATTAGATTCACTAGTAGGAGTGAGAAAAACATCACGGGGTGGTGCGCATTGTATGGGTATGTGTTACATTAGATTCACTAGTAGGAGTGAGAAAAACATCACGGGGTGGTGCGCATTGTATGGGTGTGTGTTACATTACAGTCACTAGTAGGAGTGAGAAAAACATCACGGGGTGGTGCGCATTGTATGGTTTGTGTTATATTACATTCACTAGTAAGATTGAGAAAAACATCACGGGGTGGTGCGCATTGTTTGGGTGTGTGTTACATTAGATTCACTAGTAGGAGTGAGAAAAACATCACGGGGTGGTGCGCATTGTATGGGTGTGTGTTACATTAGATTCACTAGTAGGAGTGAGAAAAACATCACGGGGTGGTGCGCATTGTATGGGTGTGTGTTACATTAGATTCACTAGTAGGAGTGAGAAAAACATCACGGGGTGGTGCGCATTGTATGGGTGTGTGTTACATTACATTCACTAGTAGGAGTGAGAAAAACATCACGGGGTGGTGCGCATTGTATGGTTTGTGTTATATTACATTCACTAGTAAGATTGAGAAAAACATCACGGGGTGGTGCGCATTGTTTGGGTGTGTGTTATATTAGATTCACTAGTAGGAGTGAGAAAAACATCACGGGGTGGTGCGCATTGTATGGGTGTGTGTTACATTAGATTCACTAGTAGGAGTGAGAAAAACATCACGGGGTGGTGCAAATTGTATGGGTGTGTGTTACATTAGATTCACTAGTAGGAGTGAGAAAAACATCACGGGGTTGTGCGCATTGTATGGGTGTGTGTTACATTAGATTCACTATTAGGAGTGAGAAAAACATCACGGGGTGGTGCGCATTGTATGGGTGTGTGTTACATTAGATTCACTAGTAGGAGTGAGAAAAACATCACGGGGTGGTGCGCATTGTATGGGTGTGTGTTACATTACATTCACTAGTAGGAGTGAGAAAAACATCACGGAGTGGTGCGCATTGTATGGGTGTGTGTTACATTACATTCACTAGGAGGAGTGAGAAAAACATCACGGGGTGGTGCGCATTGTATGGGTGTGTGTTACATTAGATTCACTAGTAGCAGTGAGAAAAACATCACGGGGTGGTGCGCATTGTATGGGTGTGTGTTACATTACATTCACTAGGAGGAGTGAGAAAAACATCACGGGGTGGTGCGCTTTGTATGGGTGTGTGTTACATTACATTCACTAGTAGGAGTGAGAAAAACATCACGGGGTGGTGCGCATTGTATGGGTGTGTGTTACATTACATTCACTAGTAGGAGTGAGAAAAACATCACGGGGTGGTGCGCATTGTATGGCTGTGTGTTACATTAGATTCACTAGTAGCAGTGAGAAAAACATCAAGGGGTGGTGCGCATTGTATGGGTGTGTGTTACATTAGATTCACTATTATGAGTCTGAAAAACATCACGGGGTGGTGCGCATTGTATGGGTGTGTGTTACATTACATTCACTAGTAGGAGTGATAAAAACATCAGGGGGTGGTGCGCATTGTATGGGTGTGTGTTATATTAGATTCACTAGTAGGAGTGAGAAAAACATCACGGGGTGGTGCGCATCGTATGGGTGTGTGTTACATTAGATTCACTAGTAGGAGTGAGAAAAACATCACGGGGTGGTGCGCATTGTATGGGTGTTTGTTACATTACATTCACTAGTAGGAGTGAGAAAAACATCACGGGGTGGTGCGCATTGTATGGGTGTTTGTTACATTAGATTCACTAGTAGGAGTGAGAAAATCATCACGGGGTGGTGAGCATTGTATGGGTGTGTGTTACATTACATTCACTAGTAGGAGTGAGAAAAACATCACGGGGTGGTGCGCATTGTATGGGTGTTTGTTACATTAGATTCACTAGTAGGAGTGAGAAAATCATCACGCGGTGGTGCGCATTGTATGGGTGTGTGTTACATTACATTCACTAGTAGGAGTGAGAAAAACATCACGGGGTGGTGCGCATTATATGGGTGTGTTACATTAGATTCACTAGTAGGAGTGAGAAAAACATCACGGGGTGGTGCGCATTGTATGGGTGTGTGTTACATTACATTCACTAGTAGGAGTGAGAAAAACATCACGGGGTGGTGCGCATTGTATGGGTGTGTGTTACATTACATTCACTAGTAGGAGTGAGAAAAACATCACGGTGTGGTGCGCATTGTATGGGTGTGTGTTACATTACTTTCACTAGTAGGAGTGAGAAAAACATCACGGGGTGGTGCGCATTGTATGGGTGTGTGTTACATTACATTCACTAGTAGGAGTGAGAAAAACATCACGGGGTGTTGCACATTGTATGGGTGTGTGTTACATTAGATTCACTAGTAGCAGTGAGAAAAACATCACGGGGTGGTGCGCATTGTATGGGTGTGTGTTACATTACATTCACTAGTAGGAGTGAGAAAAACATCACGGGGTGGTGCGCATTGTATGGGTGTGTGTTACATTACATTCACTAGTAGGAGTGAGAAAAACATCACGGGGTGGTGCGCATTGTATGGGTGTTCGTTACATTACATTCACTAGTAGGAGTGAGAAAATCATCACGCGGTGGTGCGCATTGTATGGGTGTGTGTTACATTACATTCACTAGTAGGTGTGAGAAAAACATCACGGGGTGGTGCGCATTGTATGGGTGTGTGTTACATTACATTCACTAGTAGGAGTGAGAAAAACATCACGGGGTGGTGCGCATTGTATGGGTGTGTGTTACATTACATTCACTAGTAAGAGTGAGAAAAACATCACGGGGTGGTGCGCATTGTTTGGGTGTGTTACATTACATTCACTAGTAGCAGTGAGAAAAACATCACGGGGTGGTGCGCATTGTATGGGTGTGTGTTACATTAGATTCACTAGTAGGAGTGAGAAAAACATCACGGGGTGGTGCGCATTGTATGGGTGTGTGTTACATTACATTCACTAGTAGGAGTGAGAAAAACATCACGGGGTGGTGCGCCTTGTATGGGTGTGTGTTACATTACATTCACTAGTAGCAGTGAGAAAAACATCACGGGGTGGTTCGCATTGTATGGGTGTGTGTTACATTACATTCACTAGTAATAGTGAGAAAAACATCACGGGGTGGTGCGTATTGTATGGGTGTGTGTTACATTAGATTCACTAGTAGGAGTGAGAAAAACATCAAGGGGTGGTGCGCATTGTATGGGTGTGTTACATTAGATTCACTAGTAGGAGTGAGAAAATCATCACGGGGTGGTGCGCATTGTATGGGTGTGTGTTACATTACATTCACTAGTAGGAGTGAGAAAAACATCACGGGGTGGTGCGCATTGTATGAGTGTGTGTTACATTACATTCACTAGTAGGAGTGAGAAAAACATCACGGGGTGGTGCGCATTGTATGGGTGTGTTACATTACATTCACTAGTAGCAGTGAGAAAAACATCACGGGGTGGTGCGCATTGTATGGGTGTGTGTTACATTAGATTCACTAGTAGGAGTGAGAAAAACATCACGGGGTGGTGCGCATTGTATGGGTGTGTTACATTAGATTCACTAGTAGGAGTGAGAAAAACATCACGGGGTGGTGCGCATTGTATGGGTGTGTGTTACATTACATTCACTAGTAGGAGTGAGAAAAACATCACGGGGTGGTGCGCATTGTATGGGTGTGTTACATTACATTCACTAGTAGGAGTGAGAAAAACATCACGGGGTTGTGCGCATTGTATGGGTGTGTGTTACATTAGATTCACTAGTAGGAGTGAGAAAAACATCACGGGGTGGTGCGCATTGTATGGGTGTGTGTTACATTAGATTCACTAGTAGGAGTGAGAAAAACATCACGGGGTGGTGCGCATTGTATGGGTGTGTGTTACATTACATTCACTAGTAGGAGTGAGAAAAACATCACGGGGTGGTGCGCATTGTATGGTTTGTGTTATATTACATTCACTAGTAAGATTGAGAAAAACATCACGGGGTGGTGGGCATTGTTTGGGTGTGTGTTACATTAGATTCACTAGTAGGAGTGAGAAAAACATCACGGGGTGGTGCGCATTGTATGGGTGTGTGTTACATTAGATTCACTAGTAGGAGTGAGAAAAACATCACGGGGTGGTGCAAATTGTATGGGTGTGTGTTACATTAGATTCACTAGTAGGAGTGAGAAAAACATCACGGGGTTGTGCGCATTGTATGGGTGTGTGTTACATTAGATTCACTATTAGGAGTGAGAAAAACATCACGGGGTGGTGCGCATTGTATGGGTGTGTGTTACATTAGATTCACTAGTAGGAGTGAGAAAAACATCACGGGGTGGTGCGCATTGTATGGGTGTGTGTTACATTACATTCACTAGTAGGAGTGAGAAAAACATCACGGAGTGGTGCGCATTGTATGGGTGTGTGTTACATTACATTCACTAGGAGGAGTGAAAAAAACATCACGGGGTGGTGCGCATTGTATGGGTGTGTGTTACATTAGATTCACTAGTAGCAGTGAGAAAAACATCACGGGGTGGTGCGCATTGTATGGGTGTGTGTTACATTACATTCACTAGGAGGAGTGAGACAAACATCACGGGGTGGTGCGCTTTGTATGGGTGTGTGTTACATTACATTCACTAGTAGGAGTGAGAAAAACATCACGGGGTGGTGCGCATTGTATGGGTGTGTGTTACATTACATTCACTAGTAGGAGTGAGAAAAACATCACGGGGTGGTGCGCATTGTATGGGTGTTCGTTACATTACATTCACTAGTAGGAGTGAGAAAATCATCACGCGGTGGTGCGCATTGTATGGGTGTGTGTTACATTACATTCACTAGTAGGTGTGAGAAAAACATCACGGGGTGGTGCGCATTGTATGGGTGTGTGTTACATTACATTCACTAGTAGGAGTGAGAAAAACATCACGGGGTGGTGCGCATTGTATGGGTGTGTGTTACATTACATTCACTAGTAAGAGTGAGAAAAACATCACGGGGTGGTGCGCATTGTTTGGGTGTGTTACATTACATTCACTAGTAGCAGTGAGAAAAACATCACGGGGTGGTGCGCATTGTATGGGTGTGTGTTACATTAGATTCACTAGTAGGAGTGAGAAAAACATCACGGGGTGGTGCGCATTGTATGGGTGTGTGTTACATTACATTCACTAGTAGGAGTGAGAAAAACATCACGGGGTGGTGCGCCTTGTATGGGTGTGTGTTACATTACATTCACTAGTAGCAGTGAGAAAAACATCACGGGGTGGTTCGCATTGTATGGGTGTGTGTTACATTACATTCACTAGTAATAGTGAGAAAAACATCACGGGGTGGTGCGTATTGTATGGGTGTGTGTTACATTAGATTCACTAGTAGGAGTGAGAAAAACATCAAGGGGTGGTGCGCATTGTATGGGTGTGTTACATTAGATTCACTAGTAGGAGTGAGAAAATCATCACGGGGTGGTGCGCATTGTATGGGTGTGTGTTACATTACATTCACTAGTAGGAGTGAGAAAAACATCACGGGGTGGTGCGCATTGTATGGGTGTGTGTTACATTACATTCACTAGTAGGAGTGAGAAAAACATCACGGGGTGGTGCGCATTGTATGGGTGTGTTACATTACATTCACTAGTAGCAGTGAGAAAAACATAACGGGGTGGTGCGCATTGTATGGGTGTGTGTTACATTAGATTCACTAGTAGGAGTGAGAAAAACATCACGGGGTGGTGCGCATTGTATGGGTGTGTTACATTAGATTCACTAGTAGGAGTGAGAAAAACATCACGGGGTGGTGCGCATTGTATGGGTGTGTGTTACATTACATTCACTAGTAGGAGTGAGAAAAACATCACGGGGTGGTGCGCATTGTATGGGTGTGTTACATTACATTCACTAGTAGGAGTGAGAAAAACATCACGGGGTTGTGCGCATTGTATGGGTGTGTGTTACATTAGATTCACTAGTAGGAGTGAGAAAAACATCACGGGGTGGTGCGCATTGTATGGGTGTGTGTTACATTAGATTCACTAGTAGGAGTGAGAAAAACATCACGGGGTGGTGCGCATTGTATGGGTGTGTGTTACATTACATTCACTAGTAGGAGTGAGAAAAACATCACGGGGTGGTGCGCATTGTATGGTTTGTGTTATATTACATTCACTAGTAAGATTGAGAAAAACATCACGGGGTGGTGGGCATTGTATGGGTGTGTGTTACATTAGATTCACTAGTAGGAGTGAGAAAAACATCACGGGGTGGTGCGCATTGTATGGGTGTGTGTTACATTAGATTCACTAGTAGGAGTGAGAAAAACATCACGGGGTGGTGCAAATTGTATGGGTGTGTGTTACATTAGATTCACTAGTAGGAGTGAGAAAAACATCACGGGGTTGTGCGCATTGTATGGGTGTGTGTTACATTAGATTCACTATTAGGAGTGAGAAAAACATCACGGGGTGGTGCGCATTGTATGGGTGTGTGTTACATTAGATTCACTAGTAGGAGTGAGAAAAACATCACGGGGTGGTGCGCATTGTATGGGTGTGTGTTACATTACATTCACTAGTAGGAGTGAGAAAAACATCACGGAGTGGTGCGCATTGTATGGGTGTGTGTTACATTACATTCACTAGGAGGAGTGAGAAAAACATCACGGGGTGGTGCGCATTGTATGGGTGTGTGTTACATTAGATTCACTAGTAGCAGTGAGAAAAACATCACGGGGTGGTGCGCATTGTATGGGTGTGTGTTACATTACATTCCCTAGGAGGAGTGAGAAAAACATCACGGGGTGGTGCGCTTTGTATGGGTGTGTGTTACATTATATTCACTAGTAGGAGTGAGAAAAACATCACGGGGTGGTGCGCATTGTATGGGTGTGTGTTACATTACATTCACTAGTAGGAGTGAGAAAAACATCACGGGGTGGTGCGCATTGTATGGCTGTGTGTTACATTAGATTCACTAGTAGCAGTGAGAAAAACATCACGGGGTGGTGCGCATTGTATGGGTGTGTGTTACATTAGATTCACTATTATGAGTCTGAAAAACATCACGGGGTGGTGCGCATTGTATGGGTGTGTGTTACATTACATTCACTAGTAGGAGTGATAAAAACATCAGGGGGTGGTGCGCATTGTATGGGTGTGTGTTATATTAGATTCACTAGTAGGAGTGAGAAAAACATCACGGGGTGGTGCGCATCGTATGGGTGTGTGTTACATTAGATTCACTAGTAGGAGGGAGAAAAACATCACGGGGTGGTGCGCATTGTATGGGTGTTTGTTACATTACATTCACTAGTAGGAGTGAGAAAAACATCACGGGGTGGTGCGCATTGTATGGGTGTTTGTTACATTAGATTCACTAGTAGGAGTGAGAAAATCATCACGGGGTGGTGAGCATTGTATGGGTGTGTGTTACATTACATTCACTAGTAGGAGTGAGAAAAACATCACGGGGTGGTGCGCATTGTATGGGTGTTTGTTACATTAGATTCACTAGTAGGAGTGAGAAAATCATCACGCGGTGGTGCGCATTGTATGGGTGTGTGTTACATTACATTCTCTAGTAGGAGTGAGAAAAACATCACGGGGTGGTGCGCATTATATGGGTGTGTTACATTAGATTCACTAGTAGGAGTGAGAAAAACATCACGGGGAGGTGCGCATTGTATGGGTGTGTGTTACATTACATTCACTAGTAGGAGTGAGAAAAACATCACGGTGTGGTGCGCATTGTACGGGTGTGTGTTACATTACTTTCACTAGTAGGAGTGAGAAAAACATCACGGGGTGGTGCGCATTGTATGGGTGTGTGTTACATTACATTCACTAGTAGGAGTGAGAAAAACATCACGGGGTGGTGCGCATTGTATGGGTGTGTGTTACATTACATTCACTAGTAGGAGTGAGAAAAACATCACGGGGTGGTGCGCATTGTATGGGTGTGTGTTACATTACATTCACTAATAAGAGTGAGAAAAACATCACGGGGTGGTGCGCATTGTATGGGTGTGTTACATTACATTCACTAGTAGCAGTGAGAAAAACATCACGGGGTGGTGCGCATTGTATGGGTGTGTGTTACATTAGATTCACTAGTAGGAGTGAGAAAAACATCACGGGGTGGTGCGCATTGTATGGGTGTGTGTTACATTACATTCACTAGTAGGAGTGAGAAAAACATCACGGGGTGGTGCGCCTTGTATGGGTGTGTGTTACATTACATTCACTAGTAGCAGTGAGAAAAACATCACGGGGTGGTTCGCATTGTATGGGTGTGTGTTACATTACATTCACTAGTAATAGTGAGAAAAACATCACGGGGTGGTGCGTATTGTATGGGTGTGTGTTACATTAGATTCACTAGTAGGAGTGAGAAAAACATCACGGTGTGGTGCGCATTGTATGGGTGTGTGTTACATTACATTCACTAGTAAGAGTGAGAAAAACATCACGGGGTGGTGCGCATTGTATGGGTGTGTGTTACATTAGATTCACTAGTAGGAGTGAGAAAAACATCACGGGGTGGTGCGCATTGTATGGGTGTGTGTTACATTAGATTCACTAGTAGGAGTGAGAAAAACATCACGGGGTGGTGCGCATTGTATGGGTGTGTGTTACATTACATTCACTAGGAGGAGTCAGAAAAACATCACGGGGTGGTGCGCATTGTATGGGTGTGTGTTACATTACATTCACTAGGAGGAGTGAGAAAAACATCACGGGGTGGTGCGCATTGTATGGGTGTGTGTTACATTAGATTCACTAGTAGCAGTGAGAAAAACATCACGGGGTGGTGCGCATTGTATGGGTGTGTGTTACATTACATTCCCTAGGAGGAGTGAGAAAAACATCACGGGGTGGTGCGCTTTGTATGGGTGTGTGTTACATTACATTCACTAGTAGGAGTGAGAAAAACATCACGGGGTGGTGCGCATTGTATGGGTGTGTGTTACATTACATTCACTAGTAGGAGTGAGAAAAACATCACGGGGTGGTGCGCATTGTATGGCTGTGTGTTACATTACATTCACTAGTAGCAGTGAGAAAAACATCACGGGGTGGTGCGCATTGTATGGGTGTGTGTTACATTAGATTCACTATTATGAGTCTGAAAAACATCACGGGGTGGTGCGCATTGTATGGGTGTGTGTTACATTACATTCACTAGTAGGAGTGATAAAAACATCAGGGGGTGGTGCGCATTGTATGGGTGTGTGTTATATTAGATTCACTAGTAGGAGTGAGAAAAACATCACGGGGTGGTGCGCATCGTATGGGTGTGTGTTACATTAGATTCACTAGTAGGAGGGAGAAAAACATCACGGGGTGGTGCGCATTGTATGGGTGTTTGTTACATTACATTCACTAGTAGGAGTGAGAAAAACATCACGGGGTGGTGCGCATTGTATGGGTGTTTGTTACATTAGATTCACTAGTAGGAGTGAGAAAATCATCACGGGGTGGTGAGCATTGTATGGGTGTGTGTTACATTACATTCACTAGTAGGAGTGAGAAAAACATCACGGGGTGGTGCGCATTGTATGGGTGTTTGTTACATTAGATTCACTAGTAGGAGTGAGAAAATCATCACGCGGTGGTGCGCATTGTATGGGTGTGTGTTACATTACATTCTCTAGTAGGAGTGAGAAAAACATCACGGGGTGGTGCGCATTATATGGGTGTGTTACATTAGATTCACTAGTAGGAGTGAGAAAAACATCACGGGGAGGTGCGCATTGTATGGGTGTGTGTTACATTACATTCACTAGTAGGAGTGAGAAAAACATCACGGTGTGGTGCGCATTGTATGGGTGTGTGTTACATTACTTTCACTAGTAGGAGTGAGAAAAACATCACGGGGTGGTGCGCATTGTATGGGTGTGTGTTACATTACATTCACTAGTAGGAGTGAGAAAAACATCACGGGGTGGTGCGCATTGTATGGGTGTGTGTTACATTACATTCACTAGTAGGAGTGAGAAAAACATCACGGGGTGGTGAGCATTGTATGGGTGTGTGTTACATTACATTCACTAATAAGAGTGAGAAAAACATCACGGGGTGGTGCGCATTGTATGGGTGTGTTACATTACATTCACTAGTAGCAGTGAGAAAAACATCACGGGGTGGTGCGCATTGTATGGGTGTGTGTTACATTAGATTCACTAGTAGGAGTGAGAAAAACATCACGGGGTGGTGCGCATTGTATGGGTGTGTGTTACATTACATTCACTAGTAGGAGTGAGAAAAACATCACGGGGTGGTGCGCCTTGTATGGGTGTGTGTTACATTACATTCACTAGTAGCAGTGAGAAAAACATCACGGGGTGGTTCGCATTGTATGGGTGTGTGTTACATTACATTCACTAGTAATAGTGAGAAAAACATCACGGGGTGGTGCGTATTGTATGGGTGTGTGTTACATTAGATTCACTAGTAGGAGTGAGAAAAACATCACGGTGTGGTGCGCATTGTATGGGTGTGTGTTACATTACATTCACTAGTAAGAGTGAGAAAAACATCACGGGGTGGTGCGCATTGTATGGGTGTGTGTTACATTAGATTCACTAGTAGGAGTGAGAAAAACATCACGGGGTGGTGCGCATTGTATGGGTGTGTGTTACATTAGATTCACTAGTAGGAGTGAGAAAAACATCACGGGGTGGTGCGCATTGTATGGGTGTGTGTTACATTACATTCACTAGGAGGAGTCAGAAAAACATCACGGGGTGGTGCGCATTGTATGGGTGTGTGTTACATTACATTCACTAGTAGGAGTGAGAAAAACATCACAGGGTGGTACGCATTGTATGGGTGTGTGTTACATTACATTCACTAGTAGGAGTGAGAAAAACATCACGGGGTGGTGCGCATTGTATGGGTGTGTGTTACATTAGATTCACTAGTAGGAGTGAGAAAAACATCACGGGGTGGTGCGCATTGTATGGGTGTGTGTTACATTACATTCACTAGTAGGAGTGAGAAAAACATCACGGGGTGGTGCGCATTGTATGGGTGTGTGTTACATTAGATTCACTAGTAGCAGTGAGAAAAACATCACGGGGTGGTGCGCATTGTATGGGTGTGTGTTACATTAGATTCACTAGTAGGAGTGAGAAAAACATCACGGGGTGGTGCGCATTGTATGGGTGTGTGTTACATTACATTCACTAGTAGGAGTGAGAAAAACATCACGGGGTGGTGCGCATTGTATGGGTGTGTGTTACATTAGATTCACTAGTAGCAGTGAGAAAAACATCACGGGGTGGTGCGCATTGTATGGGTGTGTGTTACATTAGATTCACTAGTAGGAGTGAGAAAAACATCACGGGGTGGTGCGCATCGTATGGGTGTGTGTTACATTACATTCACTAGTAGGAGTGAGAAAAACATCACGGAGTGGTGCGCATTGTATGGGTGTGTGTTACATTACATTCACTAGGAGGAGTGAGAAAAACATCACGGAGTGGTGCGCATTGTATGGGTGTGTGTTACATTAGATTCACTAGTAGCAGTGAGAAAAACATCACGGGGTGGTGCGCATCGTATGGGTGTGTGTTACATTACATTCACTAGTAGCAGTGAGAAAAACATCACGGGGTGGTGCGCATTGTATGGGTGTGTGTTACATTACATTCACTAGTAGCAGTGAGAAAAACATCACGGGGTGGTGCGCATCGTATGGGTGTGTGTTACATTACATTCACTAGTAGCAGTGAGAAAAACATCACGGGGTGGTGCGCATTGTATGGGTGTGTGTTACATTACATTCACTAGTAGGAGTGAGAAAAACATCACGGGGTGGTGCGCATTGTATGGGTGTGTGTTACATTAGATTCACTAGTAGCAGTGAGAAAAACATCACGGGGTGGTGCGCATTGTATGGGTGTGTGTTACATTAGATTCACTAGTAGGAGTCTGAAAAACATCACGGGGTGGTGCGCATTGTATGTGTGTGTGTTACATTACATTCACTAGTAGGAGTGATAAAAACATCAGGGGGTGGTGCGCATTGTATGGGTGTGTGTTATATTAGATTCACTAGTAGGAGTGAGAAAAACATCACGGGGTGGTGCGCATCGTATGGGTGTGTGTTACATTAGATTCACTAGTAGGAGTGAGAAAAACATCACGGGGTGGTGCGCATTGTATGGGTGTTTGTTACATTACATTCACTAGTAGGAGTGAGAAAAACATCACGGGGTGGTGCGCATTGTATGGGTGTTTGTTACATTAGATTCACTAGTAGGAGTGAGAAAATCATCACGGGGTGGTGAGCATTGTATGGGTGTGTGTTACATTACATTCACTAGTAGGAGTGAGAAAATCATCACGCGGTGGTGCGCATTGTATGGGTGTGTGTTACATTAGATTCACTATTAGGAGTGAGAAAATCATCACGCGGTGGTGCGCATTGTATGGGTGTGTGTTACATTACATTCACTAGTAGGAGTGAGAAAAACATCACGGGGTGGTGCGCATTGTATGGGTGTGTGTTACATTAGATTCACTAGTAGGAGTGAGAAAAACATCACGGCGTGGTGCGCATTGTATGGGTGTTTGTTACATTACATTCACTAGTAGGAGTGAGAAAAACATCACGGGGTGGTGCGCATTGTATGGGTGTGTGTTAAATTACATTCACTAGTAGGAGTGAGAAAAACATCACGGGGTGGTGCGCATTGTATGGGTGTGTTACATTACATTCACTAGTAGCAGTGAGAAAAACATCACGGGGTGGTGCGCATTGTATGGGTGTGTGTTACATTACATTCACTAGTAGGAGTGAGAAAAACATCACGGAGTGGTGCGCATTGTATGGGTGTGTGTTACATTACATTCACTAGGAGGAGTGAGAAAAACATCACGGGGTGGTGCGCATTGTATGGGTGTGTGTTGCATTAGATTCACTAGTAGCAGTGAGAAAAACATCACGGGGTGGTGCGCATTGTATGGGTGTGTGTTACATTACATTCACTAGGAGGAGTGAGAAAAACATCACGGGGTGGTGCGCTTTGTATGGGTGTGTGTTACATTACATTCACTAGTAGGAGTGAGAAAAACATCACGGGGTGGTGCGCATTGTATGGGTGTGTGTTACATTACATTCACTAGTAGGAGTGAGAAAAACATCACGGGGTGGTGCGCATTGTATGGCTGTGTGTTACATTAGATTCACTAGTAGCAGTGAGAAAAACATCACGGGGTGGTGCGCATTGTATGGGTGTGTGTTACATTAGATTCACTATTATGAGTCTGAAAAACATCACGGGGTGGTGCGCATTGTATGGGTGTGTGTTACATTACATTCACTAGTAGGAGTGATAAAAACATCAGGGGGTGGTGCGCATTGTATGGGTGTGTGTTATATTAGATTCACTAGTAGGAGTGAGAAAAACATCACGGGGTGGTGCGCATCGTATGGGTGTGTGTTACATTAGATTCACTAGTAGGAGTGAGAAAAACATCACGGGGTGGTGCGCATTGTATGGGTGTTTGTTACATTACATTCACTAGTAGGAGTGAGAAAAACATCACGGGGTGGTGCGCATTGTATGGGTGTTTGTTACATTAGATTCACTAGTAGGAGTGAGAAAATCATCACGAGGTGGTGAGCATTGTATGGGTGTGTGTTACATTACATTCACTAGTAGGAGTGAGAAAAACATCACGGGGTGGTGCGCATTGTATGGGTGTTTGTTACATTAGATTCACTAGTAGGAGTGAGAAAATCATCACGCGGTGGTGCGCATTGTATGGGTGTGTGTTACATTACATTCACTAGTAGGAGTGAGAAAAACATCACGGGGTGGTGCGCATTATATGGGTGTGTTACATTAGATTCACTAGTAGGAGTGAGAAAAACATCACGGGGAGGTGCGCATTGTATGGGTGTGTGTTACATTACATTCACTAGTAGGAGTGAGAAAAACATCACGGTGTGGTGCGCATTGTATGGGTGTGTGTTACATTACTTTCACTAGTAGGAGTGAGAAAAACATCACGGGGTGGTGCGCATTGTATGGGTGTGTGTTACATTACATTCACTAGTAGGAGTGAGAAAAACATCACGGGGTGGTGCGCATTGTATGGGTGTGTGTTACATTACATTCACTAGTAGGAGTGAGAAAAACATCACGGGGTGGTGCGCATTGTATGGGTGTGTGTTACATTACATTCACTAATAAGAGTGAGAAAAACATCACGGGGTGGTGCGCATTGTATGGGTGTGTTACATTACATTCACTAGTAGCAGTGAGAAAAACATCACGGGGTGGTGCGCATTGTATGGGTGTGTGTTACATTAGATTCACTAGTAGGAGTGAGAAAAACATCACGGGGTGGTGCGCATTGTATGGGTGTGTGTTACATTACATTCACTAGTAGGAGTGAGAAAAACATCACGGGGTGGTGCGCCTTGTATGGGTGTGTGTTACATTACATTCACTAGTAGCAGTGAGAAAAACATCACGGGGTGGTTCGCATTGTATGGGTGTGTGTTACATTACATTCACTAGTAATAGTGAGAAAAACATCACGGGGTGGTGCGTATTGTATGGGTGTGTGTTACATTAGATTCACTAGTAGGAGTGAGAAAAACATCACGGTGTGGTGCGCATTGTATGGGTGTGTGTTACATTACATTCACTAGTAAGAGTGAGAAAAACATCACGGGGTGGTGCGCATTGTATGGGTGTGTGTTACATTAGATTCACTAGTAGGAGTGAGAAAAACATCACGGGGTGGTGCGCATTGTATGGGTGTGTGTTACATTAGATTCACTAGTAGGAGTGAGAAAAACATCACGGGGTGGTGCGCATTGTATGGGTGTGTGTTACATTACATTCACTAGGAGGAGTCAGAAAAACATCACGGGGTGGTGCGCATTGTATGGGTGTGTGTTACATTACATTCACTAGTAGGAGTGAGAAAAACACGGGGTGGTACGCATTGTATGGGTGTGTGTTACATTACATTCACTAGTAGGAGTGAGAAAAACATCACGGGGTGGTGCGCATTGTATGGGTGTGTGTTACATTAGATTCACTAGTAGGAGTGAGAAAAACATCACGGGGTGGTGCGCATTGTATGGGTGTGTGTTACATTACATTCACTAGTAGGAGTGAGAAAAACATCACGGGGTGGTGCGCATTGTATGGGTGTGTGTTACATTAGATTCACTAGTAGCAGTGAGAAAAACATCACGGGGTGGTGCGCATTGTATGGGTGTGTGTTACATTAGATTCACTAGTAGGAGTGAGAAAAACATCACGGGGTGGTGCGCATTGTATGGGTGTGTGTTACATTACATTCACTAGTAGGAGTGAGAAAAACATCACGGGGTGGTGCGCATTGTATGGGTGTGTGTTACATTAGATTCACTAGTAGCAGTGAGAAAAACATCACGGGGTGGTGCGCATTGTATGGGTGTGTGTTACATTAGATTCACTAGTAGGAGTGAGAAAAACATCACGGGGTGGTGCGCATTGTATGGGTGTGTGTTACATTACATTCACTAGTAGGAGTGAGAAAAACATCACGGGGTGTTGCGCATTGTATGGGTGTGTGTTACATTAGATTCACTAGTAGCAGTGAGAAAAACATCACGGGGTGGTGCGCATTGTATGATTGTGTGTTACATTAGATTCACTAGTAGGAGTGAGAAAAACATCACGGGGTGGTGCGCATTGTATGGGTGTGCTACATTACATTCACTAGTAGCAGTGAGAAAAACATCACGGGGTGGTGCGAATTGTATGGGTGTGTGTTACATTAGATTCACTAGTAGGAGTGAGAAAAACATCACGGGGTGGTGCGCATTGTATGGGTGTGTTACATTAGATTCACTAGTAGGAGTGAGAAAAACATCACGGGGTGGTGCGCATTGTATGGGTGTGTGTTACATTACATTCACTAGTAGGAGTGAGAAAAACATCACGGGGTGGTGCGCATTGTATGGGTGTGTGTTACATTACATTCACTAGTAGGAGTGAGAAAAACATCACGGGGTGGTGCGCATTGTATGGGTGTGTTACATTACATTCACTAGTAGGAGTGAGAAAAACATCACGGGGTGGATGCGCATTGTATGGGTGTGTGTTACATTAGATTCACTAGTAGGAGTGAGAAAAACATCACGGGGTGGTGCGCATTGTATGGGTGTGTGTTACATTAGATTCACTAGTAGGAGTGAGAAAAACATCACGGGGTGGTGCGCATTGTATGGGTGTGTGTTACATTACATTCACTAGTAGGAGTGAGAAAAACATCACGGGGTGGTGCGCATTGTATGGGTGTGTGTTACATTACATTCACTAGTAAGATTGAGAAAAACATCACGGGGTGGTGCGCATTGTTTGGGTGTGTGTTACATTAGATTCACTAGTAGGAGTGAGAAAAACATCACGGGGTGGTGCGCATTGTATGGGTGTGTGTTACATTAGATTCACTAGTAGGAGTGAGAAAAACATCACGGGGTGGTGCGCATTGTATGGGTGTGTGTTACATTAGATTCACTAGTAGGAGTGAGAAAAACATCACGGGGTTGTGCACATTGTATGGGTGTGTGTTACATTAGATTCACTAGTAGGAGTGAGAAAAACATCACGGGGTGGTGCGCATTGTATGGGTGTGTGTTACATTAGATTCACTAGTAGGAGTGAGAAAAACATCACGGGGTGGTGCGCATTGTATGTGTGTGTGTTACATTACATTCACTAGTAGGAGTGAGAAAAACATCACGGAGTGGTGCGCATTGTATGGGTGTGTGTTACATTACATTCACTAGGAGGAGTGAGAAAAACATCACGGGGTGGTGCGCATTGTATGGGTGTGTGTTACATTAGATTCACTAGTAGCAGTGAGAAAAACATCACGGGGTGGTGCGCATCGTATGGGTGTGTGTTACATTACATTCACTAGTAGCAGTGAGAAAAACATCACGGGGTGGTGCGCATTGTATGGGTGTGTGTTACATTACATTCACTAGTAGGAGTGAGAAAAACATCACGGGGTGGTGCGCATTGTATGGGTGTGTGTTACATTACATTCACTAGTAGGAGTGAGAAAAACATCACGGGGTGGTGCGCATGGTATGGCTGTGTGTTACATTAGATTCACTAGTAGCAGTGAGAAAAACATCACGGGGTGGTGCGCATTGTATGGGTGTGTGTTACATTAGATTCACTAGTAGGAGTCTGAAAAACATCACGGGGTGGTGCGCATTGTATGGGTGTGTGTTACATTACATTCACTAGTAGGAGTGATAAAAACATCAGGGGGTGGTGCGCATTGTATGGGTGTGTGTTATATTAGATTCACTAGTAGGAGTGAGAAAAACATCACGGGGTGGTGCGCATCGTATGGGTGTGTGTTACATTAGATTCACTAGTAGGAGTGAGAAAAACATCACGGGGTGGTGCGCATTGTATGGGTGTTTGTTACATTACATTCACTAGTAGGAGTGAGAAAAACATCACGGGGTGGTGCGCATTGTATGGGTGTTTGTTACATTAGATTCACTAGTAGGAGTGAGAAAATCATCACGGGGTGGTGAGCATTGTATGGGTGTGTGTTACATTACATTCACTAGTAGGAGTGAGAAAATCATCACGCGGTGGTGCGCATTGTATGGGTGTGTGTTACATTAGATTCACTATTAGGAGTGAGAAAATCATCACGCGGTGGTGCGCATTGTATGGGTGTGTGTTACATTACATTCACTAGTAGGAGTGAGAAAAACATCACGGGGTGGTGCGCATTGTATGGGTGTGTGTTACATTAGATTCACTAGTAGGAGTGAGAAAAACATCACGGCGTGGTGCGCATTGTATGGGTGTGTGTTACATTACATTCACTAGTAGGAGTGAGAAAAACATCACGGGGTGGTGCGCATTGTATGGGTGTGTGTTAAATTACATTCACTAGTAGGAGTGAGAAAAACATCACGGGGTGGTGCGCATTGTATGGGTGTGTTACATTACATTCACTAGTAGCAGTGAGAAAAACATCACGGGGTGGTGCGCGTTGTATGGGTGTGTGTTACATTAGATTCACTAGTAGGAGTGAGAAAAACATCACGGGGTGGTGCGCATTGTATGGGTGTGTGTTACATTACATTCACTAGTAGGAGTGAGAAAAACATCACGGGGTGGTGCGCATTGTATGGGTGTGTGTTACATTACATTCACTAGTAGGAGTGAGAAAAACATCACGGGGTGGTGCGCATTGTATGGGTGTGTGTTACATTAGATTCACTAGTAGGAGTCAGAAAAACATCACGGGGTGGTGCGCATTGTATGGGTGTGTGTTACATTAGATTCACTAGTAGGAGTCAGAAAAACATCACGGGTGGTGCGCATTGTATGGGTGTGTGTTACATTACATTCACTAGTAGGAGTGATAAAAACATCAGGGGGTGGTGCGCATTGTATGGGTGTGTGTTATATTAGATTCACTAGTAGGAGTGATAAAAACATCACGGGGTGGTGCGCATTGTATGGGTGTGTGTTACATTAGATTCACTAGTAGGAGTGAGAAAAACATCACGGGGTGGTGCGCATTGTATGGGTGTTTGTTACATTACATTCACTAGTAGGAGTGAGAAAAACATCACGGGGTGGTGCGCATTGTATGGGTGTTTGTTACATTAGATTCACTAGTAGGAGTGAGAAAAACATCACCGGGTGGTGCGCATTGTATGGGTGTTTGTTACATTACATTCACTAGTAGGAGTGAGAAAAACATCACGGGGTGGTGCGCATTGTATGGGTGTGTGTTACATTACATTCACTAGTAGGAGTGAGAAAATCATCACGGGGTGGTGCGCATTGTATGGGTGTGTTACATTAGATTCACTAGTAGGAGTGAGAAAATCATCACGGGGTGGTGCGCATTGTATGGGTGTGTGTTACATTACATTCACTAGTAGGAGTGAGAAAAACATCACGGGGTGGTGCTCATTGTATGGGTGTGTGTTACATTACATTCACTAGTAGGAGTGAGAAAAACATCACGGGGTCGTGCGCATTGTATGGGTGTGTTACATTACATTCACTAGTAGCAGTGAGAAAAACATCACGGGGTGGTGCGCATTGTATGGGTGTGTGTTACATTAGATTCACTAGTAGGAGTGAGAAAAACATCACGGGGTGGTGCGCATTGTATGGGTGTGTTACATTAGATTCACTAGTAGGAGTGAGAAAAACATCACGGGGTGGTGCGCATTGTATGGGTGTGTGTTACATTACATTCACTAGTAGGAGTGAGAAAAACATCACGGGGTGGTGCGCATTGTATGGGTGTGTTACATTACATTCACTAGTAGGAGTGAGAAAAACATCACGGGGTGGTGCGCATTGTATGGGTGTGTGTTACATTAGATTCACTAGTAGGAGTGAGAAAAACATCACGGGGTGGTGCGCATTGTATGGGTGTGTGTTACATTAGATTCACTAGTAGGAGTGAGAAAAACATCACGGGGTGGTGCGCATTGTATGGGTGTGTGTTACATTACATTCACTAGTAGGAGTGAGAAAAACATCACGGGGTGGTGCGCATTGTATGGTGTGTATTACATTACATTCACTAGTAAGATTGAGAAAAACATCACGGGGTCGTGCGCATGGTATGGGTGTGTGTTACATTACATTCACTAGTAGGAGTGAGAAAAACATCAGGGGGTGGTGCGCATTGTATGGGTGTGTGTTACATTACATTCACTAGTAGGAGTGAGAAAAACATCACGGTGTGGTGCGCATTGTATGGGTGTGTGTTACATTACTTTCACTAGTAGGAGTGAGAAAAACATCACGGGGTGGTGCGCATTGTATGGGTGTGTGTTACATTACATTCACTAGTAGGAGTGAGAAAAACATCACGGGGTGGTGCGCATTGTATGGGTGTGTGTTACATTACATTCACTAGTAGGAGTGAGAAAAACATCACGGGGTGGTGCGCATTGTATGGGTGTGTGTTACATTACATTCACTAATAAGAGTGAGAAAAACATCACGGGGTGGTGCGCATTGTATGGGTGTGTTACATTACATTCACTAGTAGCAGTGAGAAAAACATCACGGGGTGGTGCGCATTGTATGGGTGTGTGTTACATTAGATTCACTAGTAGGAGTGAGAAAAACATCACGGGGTGGTGCGCATTGTATGGGTGTGTGTTACATTACATTCACTAGTAGGAGTGAGAAAAACATCACGGGGTGGTGCGCCTTGTATGGGTGTGTGTTACATTACATTCACTAGTAGCAGTGAGAAAAACATCACGGGGTGGTTCGCATTGTATGGGTGTGTGTTACATTACATTCACTAGTAATAGTGAGAAAAACATCACGGGGTGGTGCGTATTTTATGGGTGTGTGTTACATTAGATTCACTAGTAGGAGTGAGAAAAACATCACGGTGTGGTGCGCATTGTATGGGTGTGTGTTACATTACATTCACTAGTAAGAGTGAGAAAAACATCACGGGGTGGTGCGCATTGTATGGGTGTGTGTTACATTAGATTCACTAGTAGGAGTGAGAAAAACATCACGGGGTGGTGCGCATTGTATGGGTGTGTGTTACATTAGATTCACTAGTAGGAGTGAGAAAAACATCACGGGGTGGTGCGCATTGTATGGGTGTGTGTTACATTACATTCACAAGGAGGAGTCAGAAAAACATCACGGGGTGGTGCGCATTGTATGGGTGTGTGTTACATTACATTCACTAGTAGGAGTGAGAAAAACATCACGGGGTGGTACGCATTGTATGGGTGTGTGTTACATTACATTCACTAGTAGGAGTGAGAAAAACATCACGGGGTGGTGCGCATTGTATGGGTGTGTGTTACATTAGATTCACTAGTAGGAGTGAGAAAAACATCACGGGGTGGTGCGTATTGTATGGGTGTGTGTTACATTAGATTCACTAGTAGGAGTGAGAAAAACATCACGGTGTGGTGCGCATTGTATGGGTGTGTGTTACATTACATTCACTAGTAAGAGTGAGAAAAACATCACGGGGTGGTGCGCATTGTATGGGTGTGTGTTACATTAGATTCACTAGTAGGAGTGAGAAAAACATCACGGGGTGGTGCGCATTGTATGGGTGTGTGTTACATTAGATTCACTAGTAGGAGTGAGAAAAACATCACGGGGTGGTGCGCATTGTATGGGTGTGTGTTACATTACATTCACTAGGAGGAGTCAGAAAAACATCACGGGGTGGTGCGCATTGTATGGGTGTGTGTTACATTACATTCACTAGTAGGAGTGAGAAAAACATCACGGGGTGGTACGCATTGTATGGGTGTGTGTTACATTACATTCACTAGTAGGAGTGAGAAAAACATCACGGGGTGGTGCGCATTGTATGGGTGTGTGTTACATTAGATTCACTAGTAGGAGTGAGAAAAACATCACGGGGTGGTGCGCATTGTATGGGTGTGTGTTACATTACATTCACTAGTAGGAGTGAGAAAAACATCACGGGGTGGTGCGCATTGTATGGGTGTGTGTTACATTAGATTCACTAGTAGCAGTGAGAAAAACATCACGGGGTGGTGCGCATTGTATGGGTGTGTGTTACATTAGATTCACTAGTAGGAGTGAGAAAAACATCACGGGGTGGTGCGCATTGTATGGGTGTGTGTTACATTACATTCACTAGTAGGAGTGAGAAAAACATCACGGGGTGGTGCGCATTGTATGGGTGTGTGTTACATTAGATTCACTAGTAGCAGTGAGAAAAACATCACGGGGTGGTGCGCATTGTATGGGTGTGTGTTACATTAGATTCACTAGTAGGAGTGAGAAAAACATCACGGGGTTGTGCGCATTGTATGGGTGTTTGTTACATTACATTCACTAGTAGGAGTGAGAAAAACATCACGGGGTGGTGCGCATTGTATGGGTGTTTGTTACATTAGATTCACTAGTAGGAGTGAGAAAATCATTACGGGGTGGTGCGCATTGTATGGGTGTGTGTTACATTACATTCACTAGTAGGAGTGAGAAAAACATCACGGGGTGGTGCGCATTGTATGGGTGTTTGTTACATTAGATTCACTAGTAGGAGTGAGAAAATCATTACGGGGTGGTGAGCATTGTATGGGTGTGTGTTACATTACATTCACTAGTAGGAGTGAGAAAATCATCACGCGGTGGTGCGCATTGTATGGGTGTGTGTTACATTAGATTCACTATTAGGAGTGAGAAAATCATCACGCGGTGGTGCGCATTGTATGGGTGTGTGTTACATTACATTCACTAGTAGGAGTGAGAAAAACATCACGGGGTGGTGCGCATTGTATGGGTGTGTGTTACATTAGATTCACTAGTAGGAGTGAGAAAAACATCACGGCGTGGTGCGCATTGTATGGGTGTGTGTTACATTACATTCACTAGTAGGAGTGAGAAAAACATCACGGGGTGGTGCGCATTGTATGGGTGTGTGTTAAATTACATTCACTAGTAGGAGTGAGAAAAACATCACGGGGTGGTGCGCATTGTATGGGTGTGTTACATTACATTCACTAGTAGCAGTGAGAAAAACATCACGGGGTGGTGCGCGTTGTATGGGTGTGTGTTACATTAGATTCACTAGTAGGAGTGAGAAAAACATCACGGGGTGGTGCGCATTGTATGGGTGTGTGTTACATTACATTCACTAGTAGGAGTGAGAAAAACATCACGGGGTGGTGCGCATTGTATGGGTGTGTGTTACATTACATTCACTAGTAGGAGTGAGAAAAACATCACGGGGTGGTGCGCATTGTATGGGTGTGTGTTACATTAGATTCGCTAGTAGGAGTCAGAAAAACATCACGGGGTGGTGCGCATTGTATGGGTGTGTGTTACATTAGATTCACTAGTAGGAGTCAGAAAAACATCACGGGTGGTGCGCATTGTATGGGTGTGTGTTACATTACATTCACTAGTAGGAGTGATAAAAACATCAGGGGGTGGTGCGCATTGTATGGGTGTGTGTTATATTAGATTCACTAGTAGGAGTGATAAAAACATCACGGGGTGGTGCGCATTGTATGGGTGTGTGTTACATTAGATTCACTAGTAGGAGTGAGAAAAACATCACGGGGTGGTGCGCATTGTATGGGTGTTTGTTACATTACATTCACTAGTAGGAGTGAGAAAAACATCACGGGGTGGTGCGCATTGTATGGGTGTTTGTTACATTAGATTCACTAGTAGGAGTGAGAAAAACATCACGGGGTGGTGCGCATTGTATGGGTGTTTGTTACATTACATTCACTAGTAGGAGTGAGAAAAACATCACGGGGTGGTGCGCATTGTATGGGTGTGTGTTACATTACATTCACTAGTAGGAGTGAGAAAATCATCACGGGGTGGTGCGCATTGTATGGGTGTGTTACATTAGATTCACTAGTAGGAGTGAGAAAATCATCACGGGGTGGTGCGCATTGTATGGGTGTGTGTTACATTACATTCACTAGTAGGAGTGAGAAAAACATCACGGGGTGGTGCTCATTGTATGGGTGTGTGTTACATTACATTCACTAGTAGGAGTGAGAAAAACATCACGGGGTCGTGCGCATTGTATGGGTGTGTTACATTACATTCACTAGTAGCAGTGAGAAAAACATCACGGGGTCGTGCGCATTGTATGGGTGTGTGTTACATTAGATTCACTAGTAGGAGTGAGAAAAACATCACGGGGTGGTGCGCATTGTATGGGTGTGTTACATTAGATTCACTAGTAGGAGTGAGAAAAACATCACGGGGTGGTGCGCATTGTATGGGTGTGTGTTACATTACATTCACTAGTAGGAGTGAGAAAAACATCACGGGGTGGTGCGCATTGTATGGGTGTGTTACATTACATTCACTAGTAGGAGTGAGAAAAACATCACGGGGTGGTGCGCATTGTATGGGTGTGTGTTACATTACATTCACTAGTAAGATTGAGAAAAACATCACGGGGTGGTGCGCATTGTTTGGGTGTGTGTTACATTAGATTCACTAGTAGGAGTGAGAAAAACATCACGGGGTGGTGCGCATTGTATGGGTGTGTGTTACATTAGATTCACTAGTAGGAGTGAGAAAAACATCACGGGGTGGTGCGCATTGTATGGGTGTGTGTTACATTAGATTCACTAGTAGGAGTGAGAAAAACATCACGGGGTTGTGCACATTGTATGGGTGTGTGTTACATTAGATTCACTAGTAGGAGTGAGAAAAACATCACGGGGTGGTGCGCATTGTATGGGTGTGTGTTACATTAGATTCACTAGTAGGAGTGAGAAAAACATCACGGGGTGGTGCGCATTGTATGGGTGTGTGTTACATTACATTCACTAGTAGGAGTGAGAAAAACATCACGGAGTGGTGCGCATTGTATGGGTGTGTGTTACATTACATTCACTAGGAGGAGTGAGAAAAACATCACGGGGTGGTGCGCATTGTATGGGTGTGTGTTACATTAGATTCACTAGTAGCAGTGAGAAAAACATCACGGGGTGGTGCGCATCGTATGGGTGTGTGTTACATTACATTCACTAGTAGCAGTGAGAAAAACATCACGGGGTGGTGCGCATTGTATGGGTGTGTGTTACATTACATTCACTAGTAGGAGTGAGAAAAACATCACGGGGTGGTGCGCATTGTATGGGTGTGTGTTACATTACATTCACTAGTAGGAGTGAGAAAAACATCACGGGGTGGTGCGCATGGTATGGCTGTGTGTTACATTAGATTCACTAGTAGCAGTGAGAAAAACATCACGGGGTGGTGCGCATTGTATGGGTGTGTGTTACATTAGATTCACTAGTAGGAGTCTGAAAAACATCACGGGGTGGTGCGCATTGTATGGGTGTGTGTTACATTACATTCACTAGTAGGAGTGATAAAAACATCAGGGGGTGGTGCGCATTGTATGGGTGTGTGTTATATTAGATTCACTAGTAGGAGTGAGAAAAACATCACGGGGTGGTGCGCATCGTATGGGTGTGTGTTACATTAGATTCACTAGTAGGAGTGAGAAAAACATCACGGGGTGGTGCGCATTGTATGGGTGTTTGTTACATTACATTCACTAGTAGGAGTGAGAAAAACATCACGGGGTGGTGCGCATTGTATGGGTGTTTGTTACATTAGATTCACTAGTAGGAGTGAGAAAATCATCACGGGGTGGTGAGCATTGTATGGGTGTGTGTTACATTACATTCACTAGTAGGAGTGAGAAAATCATCACGCGGTGGTGCGCATTGTATGGGTGTGTGTTACATTAGATTCACTATTAGGAGTGAGAAAATCATCACGCGGTGGTGCGCATTGTATGGGTGTGTGTTACATTACATTCACTAGTAGGAGTGAGAAAAACATCACGGGGTGGTGCGCATTGTATGGGTGTGTGTTACATTAGATTCACTAGTAGGAGTGAGAAAAACATCACGGCGTGGTGCGCATTGTATGGGTGTGTGTTACATTACATTCACTAGTAGGAGTGAGAAAAACATCACGGGGTGGTGCGCATTGTATGGGTGTGTGTTACATTACATTCACTAGTAGGAGTGAGAAAAACATCACGGGGTGGTGCGCATTGTATGGGTGTGTTACATTACATTCACTAGTAGGAGTGAGAAAAACATCACGGGGTGGTGCGCGTTGTATGGGTGTGTGTTACATTAGATTCACTAGTAGGAGTGAGAAAAACATCACGGGGTGGTGCGCATTGTATGGGTGTGTGTTACATTACATTCACTAGTAGGAGTGAGAAAAACATCACGGGGTGGTGCGCATTGTATGGGTGTGTGTTACATTACATTCACTAGTAGGAGTGAGAAAAACATCACGGGGTGGTGCGCATTGTATGGGTGTGTGTTACATTAGATTCACTAGTAGGAGTCAGAAAAACATCACGGGGTGGTGCGCATTGTATGGGTGTGTGTTACATTAGATTCACTAGTAGGAGTCAGAAAAACATCACGGGTGGTGCGCATTGTATGGGTGTGTGTTACATTACATTCACTAGTAGGAGTGATAAAAACATCAGGGGGTGGTGCGCATTGTATGGGTGTGTGTTATATTAGATTCACTAGTAGGAGTGATAAAAACATCACGGGGTGGTGCGCATTGTATGGGTGTGTGTTACATTAGATTCACTAGTAGGAGTGAGAAAAACATCACGGGGTGGTGCGCATTGTATGGGTGTTTGTTACATTACATTCACTAGTAGGAGTGAGAAAAACATCACGGGGTGGTGCGCATTGTATGGGTGTTTGTTACATTAGATTCACTAGTAGGAGTGAGAAAAACATCACGGGGTGGTGCGCATTGTATGGGTGTTTGTTACATTACATTCACTAGTAGGAGTGAGAAAAACATCACGGGGTGGTGCGCATTGTATGGGTGTGTGTTACATTACATTCACTAGTAGGAGTGAGAAAATCATCACGGGGTGGTGCGCATTGTATGGGTGTGTTACATTAGATTCACTAGTAGGAGTGAGAAAATCATCACGGGGTGGTGCGCATTGTATGGGTGTGTGTTACATTACATTCACTAGTAGGAGTGAGAAAAACATCACGGGGTGGTGCTCATTGTATGGGTGTGTGTTACATTACATTCACTAGTAGGAGTGAGAAAAACATCACGGGGTCGTGCGCATTGTATGGGTGTGTTACATTACATTCACTAGTAGCAGTGAGAAAAACATCACGGGGTCGTGCGCATTGTATGGGTGTGTGTTACATTAGATTCACTAGTAGGAGTGAGAAAAACATCACGGGGTGGTGCGCATTGTATGGGTGTGTTACATTAGATTCACTAGTAGGAGTGAGAAAAACATCACGGGGTGGTGCGCATTGTATGGGTGTGTGTTACATTACATTCACTAGTAGGAGTGAGAAAAACATCACGGGGTGGTGCGCATTGTATGGGTGTGTTACATTACATTCACTAGTAGGAGTGAGAAAAACATCACGGGGTGGTGCGCATTGTATGGGTGTGTGTTACATTAGATTCACTAGTAGGAGTGAGAAAAACATCACGGGGTGGTGCGCATTGTATGGGTGTGTGTTACATTAGATTCACTAGTAGGAGTGAGAAAAACATCACGGGGTGGTGCGCATTGTATGGGTGTGTGTTACATTACATTCACTAGTAGGAGTGAGAAAAACATCACGGGGTGGTGCGCATTGTATGGTGTGTATTACATTACATTCACTAGTAAGATTGAGAAAAACATCACGGGTTCGTGCGCATGGTATGGGTGTGTGTTACATTACATTCACTAGTAGGAGTGAGAAAAACATCAGGGGGTGGTGCGCATTGTATGGGTGTGTGTTACATTACATTCACTAGTAGGAGTGAGAAAAACATCACGGTGTGGTGCGCATTGTATGGGTGTGTGTTACATTACTTTCACTAGTAGGAGTGAGAAAAACATCACGGGGTGGTGCGCATTGTATGGGTGTGTGTTACATTACATTCACTAGTAGGAGTGAGAAAAACATCACGGGGTGGTGCGCATTGTATGGGTGTGTGTTACATTACATTCACTAATAAGAGTGAGAAAAACATCACGGGGTGGTGCGCATTGTATGGGTGTGTTACATTACATTCACTAGTAGCAGTGAGAAAAACATCACGGGGTGGTGCGCATTGTATGGGTGTGTGTTACATTAGATTCACTAGTAGGAGTGAGAAAAACATCACGGGGTGGTGCGCATTGTATGGGTGTGTGTTACATTACATTCACTAGTAGGAGTGAGAAAAACATCACGGGGTGGTGCGCCTTGTATGGGTGTGTGTTACATTACATTCACTAGTAGCAGTGAGAAAAACATCACGGGGTGGTTCGCATTGTATGGGTGTGTGTTACATTACATTCACTAGTAATAGTGAGAAAAACATCACGGGGTGGTGCGTATTGTATGGGTGTGTGTTACATTAGATTCACTAGTAGGAGTGAGAAAAACATCACGGTGTGGTGCGCATTGTATGGGTGTGTGTTACATTACATTCACTAGTAAGAGTGAGAAAAACATCACGGGGTGGTGCGCATTGTATGGGTGTGTGTTACATTAGATTCACTAGTAGGAGTGAGAAAAACATCACGGGGTGGTGCGCATTGTATGGGTGTGTGTTACATTAGATTCACTAGTAGGAGTGAGAAAAACATCACGGGGTGGTGCGCATTGTATGGGTGTGTGTTACATTACATTCACTAGGAGGAGTCAGAAAAACATCACGGGGTGGTGCGCATTTTATGGGTGTGTGTTACATTACATTCACTAGTAGGAGTGAGAAAAACATCACGGGGTGGTACGCATTGTATGGGTGTGTGTTACATTACATTCACTAGTAGGAGTGAGAAAAACATCACGGGGTGGTGCGCATTGTATGGGTGTGTGTTACATTAGATTCACTAGTAGGAGTGAGAAAAACATCACGGGGTGGTGCGCATTGTATGGGTGTGTGTTACATTACATTCACTAGTAGGAGTGAGAAAAACATCACGGGGTGGTGCGCATTGTATGGGTGTGTGTTACATTAGATTCACTAGTAGCAGTGAGAAAAACATCACGGGGTGGTGCGCATTGTATGGGTGTGTGTTACATTAGATTCACTAGTAGGAGTGAGAAAAACATCACGGGGTGGTGCGCATTGTATGGGTGTGTGTTACATTACATTCACTAGTAGGAGTGAGAAAAACATCACGGGGTGGTGCGCATTGTATGGGTGTGTGTTACATTAGATTCACTAGTAGCAGTGAGAAAAACATCACGGGGTGGTGCGCATTGTATGGGTGTGTGTTACATTAGATTCACTAGTAGGAGTGAGAAAAACATCACGGGGTGGTGCGCATTGTATGGGTGTGTGTTACATTACATTCACTAGTAGGAGTGAGAAAAACATCACGGGGTGGTGCGCATTGTATGGGTGTGTGTTACATTAGATTCACTAGTAGGAGTGAGAAAAACATCACGGGGTGGTGCGCATTGTATGGGTGTGTGTTACATTACATTCACTAGTAGGAGTGAGAAAAACATCACGGGGTGGTGCGCATTGTATGGGTGTGTGTTACATTACATTCACTAGTAAGATTGAGAAAAACATCACGGGGTGGTGCGCATTGTTTGGGTGTGTGTTACATTAGATTCACTAGTAGGAGTGAGAAAAACATCACGGGGTGGTGCGCATTGTATGGGTGTGTGTTACATTAGATTCACTAGTAGGAGTGAGAAAAACATCACGGGGTGGTGCGCATTGTATGGGTGTGTGTTACATTAGATTCACTAGTAGGAGTGAGAAAAACATCACGGGGTTGTGCACATTGTATGGGTGTGTGTTACATTAGATTCACTAGTAGGAGTGAGAAAAACATCACGGGGTGGTGCGCATTGTATGGGTGTGTGTTACATTAGATTCACTAGTAGGAGTGAGAAAAACATCACGGGGTGGTGCGCATCGTATGGGTGTGTGTTACATTACATTCACTAGTAGGAGTGAGAAAAACATCACGGGGTGGTGCGCATTGTATGGGTGTGTGTTACATTACATTCACTAGTAGGAGTGAGAAAAACATCACGGGGTGGTGCGCATTGTATGGGTGTGTGTTACATTACATTCACTAGTAGGAGTGAGAAAAACATCACGGGGTGGTGCGCATGGTATGGCTGTGTGTTACATTAGATTCACTAGTAGCAGTGAGAAAAACATCACGGGGTGGTGCGCATTGTATGGGTGTGTGTTACATTAGATTCACTAGTAGGAGTCTGAAAAACATCACGGGGTGGTGCGCATTGTATGGGTGTGTGTTACATTACATTCACTAGTAGGAGTGATAAAAACATCAGGGGTGGTGCGCATTGTATGGGTGTGTGTTATATTAGATTCACTAGTAGGAGTGAGAAAAACATCACGGGGTGGTGCGCATCGTATGGGTGTGTGTTACATTAGATTCACTAGTAGGAGTGAGAAAAACATCACGGGGTGGTGCGCATTGTATGGGTGTTTGTTACATTACATTCACTAGTAGGAGTGAGAAAAACATCACGGGGTGGTGCGCATTGTATGGGTGTTTGTTACATTAGATTCACTAGTAGGAGTGAGAAAATCATCACGGGGTGGTGAGCATTGTATGGGTGTGTGTTACATTACATTCACTAGTAGGAGTGAGAAAATCATCACGCGGTGGTGCGCATTGTATGGGTGTGTGTTACATTAGATTCACTATTAGGAGTGAGAAAATCATCACGCGGTGGTGCGCATTGTATGGGTGTGTGTTACATTACATTCACTAGTAGGAGTGAGAAAAACATCACGGGGTGGTGCGCATTGTATGGGTGTGTGTTACATTAGATTCACTAGTAGGAGTGAGAAAAACATCACGGCGTGGTGCGCATTGTATGGGTGTGTGTTACATTACATTCACTAGTAGGAGTGAGAAAAACATCACGGGGTGGTGCGCATTGTATGGGTGTGTGTTAAATTACATTCACTAGTAGGAGTGAGAAAAACATCACGGGGTGGTGCGCATTGTATGGGTGTGTTACATTACATTCACTAGTAGCAGTGAGAAAAACATCACGGGGTGGTGCGCGTTGTATGGGTGTGTGTTACATTAGATTCACTAGTAGGAGTGAGAAAAACATCACGGGGTGGTGCGCATTGTATGGGTGTGTGTTACATTACATTCACTAGTAGGAGTGAGAAAACATCACGGGGTGGTGCGCATTGTATGGGTGTGTGTTACATTACATTCACTAGTAGGAGTGAGAAAAACATCACGGGGTGGTGCGCATTGTATGGGTGTGTGTTACATTAGATTCACTAGTAGGAGTCAGAAAAACATCACGGGGTGGTGCGCATTGTATGGGTGTGTGTTACATTAGATTCACTAGTAGGAGTCAGAAAAACATCACGGGTGGTGCGCATTGTATGGGTGTGTGTTACATTACATTCACTAGTAGGAGTGATAAAAACATCAGGGGGTGGTGCGCATTGTATGGGTGTGTGTTATATTAGATTCACTAGTAGGAGTGATAAAAACATCACGGGGTGGTGCGCATTGTATGGGTGTGTGTTACATTAGATTCACTAGTAGGAGTGAGAAAAACATCACGGGGTGGTGCGCATTGTATGGGTGTTTGTTACATTACATTCACTAGTAGGAGTGAGAAAAACATCACGGGGTGGTGCGCATTGTATGGGTGTTTGTTACATTAGATTCACTAGTAGGAGTGAGAAAAACATCACGGGGTGGTGCGCATTGTATGGGTGTTTGTTACATTACATTCACTAGTAGGAGTGAGAAAAACATCACGGGGTGGTGCGCATTGTATGGGTGTGTGTTACATTACATTCACTAGTAGGAGTGAGAAAATCATCACGGGGTGGTGCGCATTGTATGGGTGTGTTACATTAGATTCACTAGTAGGAGTGAGAAAATCATCACGGGGTGGTGCGCATTGTATGGGTGTGTGTTACATTACATTCACTAGTAGGAGTGAGAAAAACATCACGGGGTGGTGCTCATTGTATGGGTGTGTGTTACATTACATTCACTAGTAGGAGTGAGAAAAACATCACGGGGTCGTGCGCATTGTATGGGTGTGTTACATTACATTCACTAGTAGCAGTGAGAAAAACATCACGGGGTCGTGCGCATTGTATGGGTGTGTGTTACATTAGATTCACTAGTAGGAGTGAGAAAAACATCACGGGGTGGTGCGCATTGTATGGGTGTGTTACATTAGATTCACTAGTAGGAGTGAGAAAAACATCACGGGGTGGTGCGCATTGTATGGGTGTGTGTTACATTACATTCACTAGTAGGAGTGAGAAAAACATCACGGGGTGGTGCGCATTGTATGGGTGTGTTACATTACATTCACTAGTAGGAGTGAGAAAAACATCACGGGGTGGTGCGCATTGTATGGGTGTGTGTTACATTAGATTCACTAGTAGGAGTGAGAAAAACATCACGGGGTGGTGCGCATTGTATGGGTGTGTGTTACATTAGATTCACTAGTAGGAGTGAGAAAAACATCACGGGGTGGTGCGCATTGTATGGGTGTGTGTTACATTACATTCACTAGTAGGAGTGAGAAAAACATCACGGGGTGGTGCGCATTGTATGGGTGTG